>NW_026716885.1:0-16342 GCF_029784015.1 Lycium ferocissimum | reverse complement strand
AATACATATTACTCTATTCAAACCTATCGGTCCTCTCTAGATCATCTCTTAATATCGCTAGTCCATTCCAAATTCCTTATTACCATATCCCCATCGACCTCCTGTTTACTATTATTGCTAATTCCGCAGTCAACTTATTTTCCCGGGGCAGTCATGCTCACAACTTAGTTAAATCTCATCGTTACTATTTACACGACTTTCTCAAAGCATATTCCAAACTTACATCTTATTCTCGTATTATTTCTAGAAAAATTTTGGCAGAGTCTCCTCTGTATTTCTTACCATCCCAAAACCTGCACGCAGGAAATACCAACAGTGCCTCACAGGGCCATCATCATATATACACATCATATCATATCGTATTGTATCACAGCCACACAGGGCTTCCAATATCCATAACGGTCCGAAAATAATGGACTTACCTTATACACTTAACATGACCACGCGCGTCACACTTTCCTGTCTACTTTCCCTTTTACTCTCCAACTTTACACTTCAATCATACATCAATACCGTACTCAACATACGTCTTTCGTACCTTCGCTTACCTGCGTGCTTGTAACTTCCAATATCGTTAATCACCTTCTTCGTCATCGCCACCTCTCTCGCTGAAGTCAAAGGTCGCCGTCGGGAATCTCATTTCCTACGACTTGGCTCTATGGCACGATCTAAGAAGTGAACGAAGAGTAACCACCCTAAATGCCCCGTAGCCTCCCGTTTATAAATGTGGCCGCTTCACACCATAAACGAGGACTCTACCGAACACGACTTTGTAGACAACCCCTAGGACGAATCGCTCTGATATCAATTTATCACACCCTAATTTTCGTTAGGGTGTGATGGGCACCCGACCCTTCCCTAGGGCCGAGCGAACCCTCTGACTCTCGTGGCACTCATAGTCATATTGGGCTCTCATAAGATAACATTTAGTACCGTTACACCCTCGTATTTTGCACACTTGATATTCTCGAGTTAATGGCGGGAAGTTAAGGACAAGGTTATAAATTTCTTTTAGAATATATAAGTTGCGTATTCATCCCTTTTATTGGAATGGAGCATTAGGGGTAAATTCGGGATAAGAGGAGAAATTGGAGGCTAGAAGTTGGAAAAATTTTCATGAAATGGCCAAAAGGCTTAGAAAAGGCTACCTATATTTTGACCAATATTTTTATGCCATGGAATGGCACATGTGTACACTACTTATTTGTGGGAGTTGTATGTATATATATATATATATACAAAGCTTGCTATGCAAGACTTATTCATCTTTTGAGAATTAAGGAAATTTCCAGAAAATTGAAGAAAAGTTGAGAAAAATAGAAGGGGCACAACCGGCCACCCCTATATCTATATATATATATACATGGACATGTGATGAAAAAAAATAAGACAAGTAGTCATCTTTTGTTCCTCTAGAAAATTCAAGAAAAGAAAAAGAAAGAAAGGAGAGAGAGGATCGGCCAAGAAGGGGCTGGCCGAACCAGCCCCATGGAATGATCATGAAGAATTATTTTCTACTTGTCCCTCTACTAATTGGTAGGCCCCCTACGACGTGGAATAGTTGTTGGAGCAAATAAATCGTTCGTTGTGGCCTTGAAGGGTTCTAGCCGTGGAAAACATGGATGGATGAAGGTGAGCTTTGAGCTTCTTTACATGTTTGGTAGGTGTTTATACATGTTGTGATATGTAGAATGAATGAAGTTCATGAAGTTATGGGGTTGTGTTGTGTGGCCGTGTATATGTAGTATAATATGAAAGTGATGAACTAATTTATTTAGCATGTTGGATTGTTGCATTATGAATAGTTATGCATGTTGTAATATGTTGAGATAGATGAAACTCATGAAACCTTGCATGTTGGGGGTGTAGCCGTGAGTATGGTTGGTTGGTGTAGGAAGAACGAATTAAATTGATTTAGTGTTCTTGGTTGATTGTGGTGTAGATTCTATGATGAAAATGAGTGTTTGATGATTTAAATTGAAGACAAGATTGTTGTGGGCTGATTTGGAAAATTTATATGAATTTAATATAGATTCTTGTATTGATGGAAATGATGTTGCTAACATATGGAATTGTTGTTATAGTTATGAAATTGAAAGAGAGGAATGTGTTGTTATTGTTCTTGTTGAGTTAGAAGGTTTCGGGTAAGATTGGATGTTGGTTAGGACATCTTGAATTGCCTATCGATATTGTTATTATGATTGTTGGTTTGGTTGTTGTGACTTGGCCGAGTTGAATTCTCGGGGTCGATGGATTTATAGGGGAAATGCTGCCCAAATTTCCGTAGACAAAGTGTTAATTTGAAATCGGATTTAAGTGCTTATGGCTAATGGTTGATATCTAATGACGTGATTGTAGATCGTGAGAAGCCAAGGCATAAGTTTGGATTAGCCTAGGGAGCGGCCAAGGTATGTTAAGGCTCGTCCCTTTCTTTCAAAGGCATGATTCTTAGATTACGATTTCATAAATGCTTCCATGACTTTGTTGCTTTCAAAAGTTTCGTTTTCAAAAGAATTGTGTTCCTAAACGAGTCCGAAACTACGAACGACCGTAACTTCCACATATGGTCTCGGATTGCTATGAAACGTTCGTAGAAGTCTCTATAACGAGTAATAATCTTTAACTTTCATAGGCGGGCCCGGATCGGGTTGACGCTCGTCCGTGGGCCCCGCGACTTTACTTGGTTGGTTCTGACGACCTATTGTTGAGAAGAATTCTGAAGTGTTTTACAATGACAACGATGATGTCAAAAATGAGAATATTTTCCTATGATGAATATGATGATGATGATTCCATGATTAAAGGTTCTAAGTTCATGATTTCAAAGACGACATGAGAATGTTGAGCTATTTCTTGATTTCTCAATTTTATTCATAAATGATGACTGTTTTTTTAAAGATTCCAAAGTATATGAATTGATGCCTTATGATTCTGTTATATGTTTTTTCCATGAAGTTATTCTCCATTGATAGTCTTGCCTTATATAAATTGTTCCTTCAAGGTGAGACAAAGCGCCTATAGTTATTCCATAATATAATCGGAGGTTACCGACCTTACGTCACTCCGATCGAGTTATAGCTTTCCTTTGGGCTCCCCTGCATGCTATGGTATGATATATATATGTATATATATGTATATGGGGAAGATGGGGAAAAGGGCGAGAGCGCTATAGACGCTGGGATATACGCACGGTACATGTAGCCGTATTTGACTTGATATCATCCCGGACGCGGGATGCCCGGACGCGGGATATATATACATTTATGGTTAAATGGATCGGCTGCCGACGCCTCGGCAATATAAAATGTTCTATTTTCTATATATATGAAAGAAATGTTTTTGTCAAGGGAAAGATAAGCATGCTTGGCATCCGCCCTCGGAGGCATTCATATGTACAGGTTACAGCTTTACATGATATGTTCCATACGTACAGACCCCTCTTTTACAATATGTTATATAGATCGAGCTGCGCGTTCCGCAGCACTAATCAGGCTTGGTTCCGCCCAAAGGGGCACTCAATGTACAGTTTACTCTTTTATCTCATGAAAAGCCCAATGTTGTCGTCTTGTTACTATTCATGTTTGTATCCTTTCACATGTTGTTACTCATGCCTTACATACTCAGTACATTGCTCGTACTGACGTCCCTCCTTGTGGACGCTGCGTTCATGCCGCGCAGGTACACCCAGATGAGTTGAAGACATTAGCAGAAGATGTTCCAGCGGGATTGGCGAGCTCCATTTTCTCCGGTGTCTTTGCCGAGTCGAGCACTATGATATGGTTCCATGTTCTATGTTAGAGACTTTGCAGACAGTGTCATGTGTATAGTATGTTGGTCTGTAAGCGGCTCCATAAGCCGACGTGTTGATATATGTTGTATTACAGATTTCGTGCGATTACAGGTATCGTTGGGCATACAAAAGGCGGAAAGCATATTTGTTTCTCGAAAAAGTTCTGTTATGTGTTCATGCTATGATTAAGGGCCCAATATGAATACGAGTGTTACGATAGTCAGAGGGTTCGCTCGGCCCTAGGTAAGGGTCGGGTGCCCATCACACCCTATCGGAAATTGGGGTGTGACAAAGTGGTATCAGAGGAGGTCGGTCTAGGGGTTGTCTGTAAAGTCGTGTCCAGTAGAGTCCTGTTTATGGTGTGAAGCCGGCCACATTTATAAACAGGAGGCTACGGGGCATCTAGGATGGTTACTCTTCTTTTACGTCTTAGATCGTGCCATAGAGCCAAGTTGTAGGAAATGGGATTTTCGATACTAACCCTTGATTATGGCAGAAAACGGCATCGAACAGAGGAGGCGACTGACGATACTGGAAGCTACAAGCACGCAGGTAAATAAAGGTATGAAAGATATATGTCGGGTAAGATATTGAAGTATGATGGAAATGCAAGCGAAAGATTGAAAAGGAAAGTAAACGGAAAAGTATGACACGTGTAGTCGTGATGAGCATATGAGCTAAGTCTAATATTTGCAGCCTTTTATGAATATTGAGAGCCCTGTGTGGCTATGATACGATGTGATAGGACATGATATGTATCTATGATGATGGCCCTGTGAGGCACTGTTGGTATCTCCTGCGTGCAGGTTTTGGGATAGTAAGAAATACAGAGGAAACTCCGCCGAAATTTTTCTAGAAATAATACGAGAATGAGATATAAGTTGGAAAATATTTTGAAAAAGTCGGGTTAATAGCAGCGATGAAAGTTGACTGAGCTGGAAAGCAGGGCTGCCCTCTAGGAATAAGTTAACTGTGGAATGAGTGGGGAAATAGTAAATAAGACGTCGGTGGAAATATGGTAGTAAGGAAATTCGGAAGGACTTGTGCTACTAGGCGATGATTTAGAAAGGACTGGCAGGGTTGGATAGAGTGATATGATTAAGATAAGCGTACGAGGAAAAAGAATTGTGACGAATAGGAATGTATCGATCAGATAGCTGGTACAATACGCTGTGGGGACGTTTTGAAATCTGGTAAGGCTCCGACGTACTCTAGGATATGTAATGAAGGTGGTGCGGTGAAGTGGACGCGATTATACCAGCATTAACGCACTCGATTTCATTAAAGTCTTAAGGTTAAGCGTGCTGAAGTGAGAGAAATCTCAGGATGGGTGACCCCCCTGGGAAGTTTTCTGAAAATCCTACAAATTCAGACGTAAGGAGCGAATAAGAGATTGGAGTAGTTTAAGAGAGATTAGAGTATGTGGAGAGGCCAGAAACCTTAAAGGGACATGTAGGACGGTGTGAATCAGGTCGGCAAAGAGAAGGAGTTAACAGAAAGGAAGGAATAAAAAGGAAGCGAGACAACAGTGTAGTAATAGGTTATGACGTATAACTGAGGGCACGAGTGTCATCAGCGGCAGGATTGTGAAAGGCTAAGTTATAGAAAGACAAGAAACAAGGCAGAACGAATGCTAGAGAATGACTGGTGTGACACGGATAAAATGTGAACGAACAGAATACGTTTTGGAAATGAGAAAAGGACTATGTAAGAGTAATGTATCCTGAATGATACAGAGAGGGCATAAGATTTCTCGTGTACCGAAGAAAGGATAGGCACAAATGGGGAAAAGTGATGAGGAGACACCAAAGGAAGCACCTGATATAGGTTGGGGTAAAGATAATATTCCGAGCGAACTTTGGATACCTGTGTCGGAGTAGGAGTATTGCCTAATTGAGATCGGAAGTAAGGACGTGAGGCAAGTATAAATAGATAATGATATAAGTACACCCCTAAAGGGGGGAAGCGGTGTGAGAAGTTTTTGCAGAGACTTTGAATGACATAACGCTAGGAAGTGAATTTGAAATGCTATGTATACAGGTTGTTCCGAAAGGACCTTATGTCTACAAATGTCCGTAACTTTTACAGACAGAACCGGATGGCTATGACATGATAAGCCAAGGCTACAGTAATGAAGACAAGATTCGGATAAGAGTAAAATGTTAGCTAAATTCCGGTCAATTACAGGAAGGCAAGGAAGCGGAAAAAGTGGATTGCAAGCAATGAAGGAATCAGTGAGAACGTAATCGATAGAAGAGGTTGCATGCCGTGGTGACAAGGGAAACCCCCCCCCCCAAGATCCTTAGAAGACCTTACGAGACTAGTTGAACATTCGAGGACGAATGTTCTAAAGGGGGGAAGGATGTTACACCTCGCATTTTGCACACTTGGATATTCCGAGTTAATGGCGGGAAGTTAAGGACAAGGTTATAAATTTCTTTTAGAATATATAAGTTGCGTATTCATCCCTTTTATTGGAATGGAGCATTAGGGGTAAATTCGGGATAAGGAGAAATTGGAGGCTAGAAGTTTGAAAAGAATTTTCATGAAATGGCCAAAAGGCTTAGGTGGCCGTGGGCCCCACCTATATTTTGACCAATATTTTTATGCCATGGAATGGCACATGTGTACACTACATATTTGTGGGAGTTGTATGTATATATATATATACAAAGCTTGCTATGCAAGACTTATTCATCTTTTGAGAATTAAGGAAATTTCTAGAAAATTGAAGAAAAGTTGAGAAAAATAGAAGGGGCACAACCGGCCACCCATATATCTATATATATATATACATGGACATGTTGTTATAGCCCGTATATTGTACGTTTGGAAATTCCAAAGTCGTCGTGGAAAGTTAAGGGCGAGACCATTTTCAGAAATTATCCTAATGAACGAGTTGTTATAAATATTATTTATGACTATTATTAGTATGGAAATATTGTGGAAGGTTAAGGGCAAGAAGAGAAATTCGCAAAATGGGCCGTGGAAATAATGCGGAAGGTTAGGGACAAAATGGTAATATTGAGGAATGTCGAGGGTAAAAAGGGAATTTCACATGAGTTCATGAAAATTCCAAAGAGGCCATATTGGCCATGTGACAAAAAAATGGGAAAAAGAAATGAATGAAAAATGATGACAATTGAGTCATCTTTAATTTCAAGAAAAAGAAAGAACAATCTAGAGAAATTGAGAGAAGGGCATGTGCCCCTCACATGCTTGGAGGCTTATATATATATTCATCTTCTAATTCAAGACAAGAGCAAAAAAAAAAAAAAAAAGATGAAGAAGAGCAAAGGGAAGCCAAGGTTCGGCCAAGGCTAGGAGAAAGAAAAAAAATTTCAAGCCAACAAACTTTGATCCAAAAATTCCACTTCTTTTTGAATTCTTACTAAGTTCAAGGCCCTCTTCAACGTGGTATAATTAGTTAAGCAAGAAAACCATTTTGATGGCAAGTGGAACTTTGAAGGAAAAGGTAAGAATTCCATGTTCATTCATACTATGGAAGATTTATAGGTGTTATAGTAAGTAGAATTGAATGGAAATCATGGAATTGTGATATGGTGTGTGAGCCGTGTGCATGGATGGTTTTGCAAGGGCAATAATTCAATTGTTTTATCTAGTATTTTAATTATTGTTGATATTATGGATGATTTGTACATGTTGTAGTATGAAGGAATGAATGAAATCCATGGAATATAGAAGTTGTGTTGTAGCCGTGTGGGGTGTATGGTTGGCCGTGTATGTGTAATGTTATGTAGAAAGAATGGATTAACTTTATGTGGTGTGTTGCTTGTTGTTGTAATATATATACAAAAAGATGGAAAGTTCATGGAAATATGTATGTAGTGTTATGGTCGAGAATGGTGATGTTTTGGCAAGTTATGATGAATTGACCTCATGTGATATCCTAGTTGATGTCGTTGTAGATTTTATGATGAAAAATGAGAACTTAACGGTTAGAGATGGAGTAGTGTATGAATTGAATTGAACGATTTGAATTGAATTGGATTGAATCGAATTGAATTGAGTTGTTGGTATTATCATTGATAATGTGGCCGAGTTCCATTCTCGGGTTGTTGTTGACATTACGGGCCGAGCCATATTCTCGGGATGGTGTGTTTACAGGGGAAATGCTGCCGAAATTTCGATAGACAAGTATTGAAGCAAGATTGGAATTTTAAGTCTCATGAATAGTAACTGGTAAATGCGACCAAATTGCAGATTTTGGCGAACTTGGAACTGGGATTTGGAGTAGCGTAAGAGGCGGAAAAAGGTATGTAAAGCTTCACTTTCCTTCTTTGGCATGTCTTAAACGTAATAGGCTTGAATATGTGCCTCGGGGATAATTCCTCTCTTAGAAATTCGAGATTGAAATTGACTACTATTCATTCAGTAGAATTGAATTAGAAATTGTGTGAAATGATGGAAGAACTCCCTAAACCTTTAGAACTTGCATAAGTAGGACCCGACTACCTTATTATGCTCTACAATGAAGGTGGTGGTATGACAATGTTCCTAATATAATTATTTCCTCGATTTTCCAAGAAATGGCTTCGGCAACGCGTTTGTGGTTCACTGATGATTTTAAAGAACTAGTTTGTACAAAGAAATACAAAAATGACTTTTCTAAAACCACTCCGATGGGGGTGTGAGATTTTAATATTTAAACTTTCTAAAACCACTCCGATGGGGGTGTGAGATTTTAATATTTATACTTTCTAAAACCACTCACGAAGGGTGCGGTGGCCCCGGCTTATGCCCGAGTGTGCTATAGCCTCGGTCCGTGTACGAGCGAGCTGTGGCCTCAGTCGATCACCGAGTGTGCTATGGCCTCGGTTCACGTGCGGGAGTACTATGGCCTCAGCTTATGTCTGAGTGAGCTACTTTTTCCAAAACCACTCCGAAAGGGGTGCGAGATTTTACTATTTCATTTCACTTACTACTTTTATCATTACTAAAATGCCCGAAGGGGCCGTTATTAGTATTATGCCGGAAGCGGCAATGCCCGAAGGGGCCACCATTGATATTGAGCCGGAAGCGGCTGCCCGAAGGGGCCATTATTGATATTGAGCCGGAAGCGGCTGCCCGAAGGGGCCATTATTGATATCGAGCCGGAAGCGGCTGCCCGAAGGGGCTATCATTATTTTGCCGGAAGCGGCGCACGTGATGTATTGCATTACTTCTTTAGAAGAGTGTTCTAGATTATATTACTTACTCGGATTCGTTGCTTGGATTGCGATTATTTACTTAAAGCTTGTTGAGACACTGTGTATTTATTTATGTTTTCTCTTAAGCGAAGGCTGCAGGTAATGAGCGTGATTGTGATTTCTTCCCTCCTTCTTCGGGGGGCTGCGTTTCATGCCACGCAGGTACACCCAGACGAGTAAAAGACTTTGCTAGGAGCTGTTCCCGTGGGATTGGCGAGCTCCATCTCAGTTCGGAGTGTTGCCAGGTCGAGTACTGATGCCGTAGCATTTGTACACTCTAGAGACTTTGCAGACAGTGTCCTGTGGATAGTGCGTCGGGAAGTGCGAATAATTTGTAAATGTTAAAAGAATATGTATTTCCGCTTAATGATTGTTGTTTGAAAAGTTCCATGTTTTAAGAAGTTTTCGAAATGGCCGGTTTTTATTACGCGAATGTCTAAGGGTTCGCTCGACTCGAGAGGGTCGGGTGCCCATCACACCCTAGTAAGGTCGGGGTGTGACAAAGTGGTATCGAACGGTGTCCGTCCCTGGGGTTGTCTGTAAAGTCGTGTCCGGTAGAGTCCTGTTTATGATGTGAAGCGCGCCACATTTATAAACAGGAGGCTACGGGGCATCTAGGGATTGTTGACCTTCTTTCATATCTAAGATCGTGCGATAGAGCCCAGTCATAGGGTATGAAGTCCCTTGTAACTAACCTTCTATTTCGGTTAAAGGACGCCGTCGATAAAGAAAGCGACCCATGGCATCAACAGGATTACAAAGTACGGTGGTAAACAATGGTGCGGACGAGGCATGTTGGATGAGGTAAGAATATTGAAGTATTCCGAGATGTAAGTCGGGAGAATGGAAGTGAAGGTGAACATTAAGAATCAAAAAGGGCAAAACGGTAATTGCAAGAGAAAGGACGTGTTACGAACATGCCTCGGAATACGTACAACTTTGACTGGCTCCAGATTATGTAATAAGGGTCATGTGTGGAAGCGTACGCGATTATATCAGTATTAAGGTACCGAATTCCACCAAAGATTCGAGGTTAAGCGTGCTCAGGCGGGAGCAATTTCAGGATGGGTGACCCCCTGGGAAGGAAGTAAGAAACTCCAAAGATCTAGTTGCAAAGGACAAATGAGAAACCAGAATGGCCCAAGTGAAGTCGGACTATATGAGATGATTGGAGACCACAAAGGCTACGCGGCATGCGACAGAGCCCGATTAAAGAAGAAATGAAAAGTATGTCACGGTTACGAAATTTGAATAGGCTTGAATAGTGTCTGGAAGTATTCGTCAGGGTTAGTTGATACTAATTATATGTGCCTATGTGTATGAACATGTATGATATCCCATATGTGAAGGCATCGACGCAAGAGTGAAAAAAAAAAAAACTTATGGTAAGAAATTTTGCTATGTTATGCGCGAGTCGAAAGGAAGAAGCTTGTTGGTTTATGAAGGAACCCTCCCAAAGAGTGCTGCAAGACCCCGTGGGGTCAATTGAACATTCGAGGACGAATGTTCTAAAGAGAGGAGGATGTTATAGCCCGTATATTGTACGTTTGGAAATTCCAAAGTCGTCGTGGAAAGTTAAGGGCGAGACCATTTTTAGGAAAATTATCCTAATGAACGAGTTGTTATAAATATTATTTATGACTATTATTAGTATGGAAATATTGTGGAAGGTTAAGGGCAAGAAGAGAAATTACAAAATGGGCCGTGGAAATAATGCGGAAGGTTAGGGACAAAATGGTAATATTGAGGAATGTCGAGGGTAAAACGGGAATTTCACATGAGTTCATGAAAATTCCAAAGAGGCCATATTGGCCATGTGACAAAAAAAATGGGAAAAAGAAATGAATGAAAAATGATGACAATTGAGTCATCTTTAATTTCAAGAAAAAGAAAGAACAATCTAGAGAAATTGAGAGAAGGGCATGTGCCCCTCACATGCTTGGAGGCTTATATATATATATTCATCTTCTAATTCAAGACAAGAGCAAAAAAAAAAAAAAGATGAAGAAGAGCAAAGGGAAGCCAAGGTTCGGCCAAGGCTAGGAGAAAGAAAAAAAATTTCAAGCCAACAAACTTTGATCCAAAAATTCCCTTCTTTTTGAATTCTTACTAAGTTCAAGGCCCTCTTCAACGTGGTATAATTAGTTAAGCAAAGAAAACCATTTTGATGGCAAGTGGAACTTTGAAGGAAAGGTAAGAATTCCATGTTCATTCATACTATGGAAGATTTATAGGTGTTATAGTAAGTAGAATTGAATGGAAATCATGGAATTGTGATATGGTGTGTGGCATGTGCATGGATGGTTTGCAAGGGCAATAATTCAATTGTTTTATCTAGTATTTTAATTATTGTTGATATTATGGATGATTTGTACATGTTGTAGTATGAAGGAATGAATGAAATCCATGGAATATAGAAGTTGTGTTGTAGCCGTGTAGGGGTGTATGGTTGGCCGTGTATGTGTAATGTTATGTAGAAAGAATGGATTAACTTTATGTGGTGTGTTGCTTGTTGTTGTAATATATATACAAAAAGATGGAAAGTTCATGGAAATATGTATGTAGTGTTATGGTCGAGAATGGTGATGTTTTGGCAAGTTATGATGAATTGACCTCATGTGATATCCTAGTTGATGTCGTTGTAGATTTTATGATGAAAAATGAGAACTTAACGGTTAGAGATGGAGTAGTGTATGAATTGAATTGAACGATTTGAATTGAATTGGATTGAATCGAATTGAATTGAGTTGTTGGTATTATCATTGATAATGTGGCCGAGTTCCATTCTCGGGTTGTTGTTGACATTCAGGCCGAGCCATATTCTCGGGATGGTGTGTTTACGGGGGGAAATGCTTTGCGAAATTTCGATAGACAAGTATTGAACAAGATGAATTTTAAGTCTCATGAATAGTAAATGGCCAAATGCGACCAAATTGCAGATTTTTGGCGAACTTGGGCCGGGATTTGGAGTAGCGTAAGAGGCGGAAAAAGGTATGTAAAGCTTCACTTTCTTTCTTTGGCATGTCTTAAACGTAATAGGCTTGAATATGTGCCTCGGGGATAATTCCTCTCTTAGAAATTCGAGATTGAAATTGACTACTATTCATTCAGTAGAATTGAATTAGAAATTGTGTGAAATGATGGAAGAACTCCCTAAACCTTTAGAACTTGCATAAGTAGGACCCGACTACCTTATTATGCTCTACAATGAAGGTGGTGGTATGACAATGTTCCTAATATAATTATTTCCTCGATTTTCCAAGAAATGGCTTCGGCAACGCGTTTGTGGTTCACTGATGATTTTAAAGAACTAGTTTGTACAAAGAAATACAAAAATGACTTTTCTAAAACCACTCCGATGGGGGTGTGAGATTTTAATATTTAAACTTTCTAAAACCACTCCGATGGGGTGTGAGATTTTAATATTTATACTTTCTAAAACCACTCCGAAGGGTGCGGTGGCCTCGGCTTATGCACGAGTGTGCTATAGCCTCGGTCCGTGTGTACGAGCCGTGGCCTCACCGATCACCGAGTGTGCTATGGCCTCGCTTCACGTACGGGAGTACTATGGCCTCGGCTTATGTCGAGTGAGCTACTTTTTCCAAAACCACTCGAAAGGGGTGCGAGATTTTACTATTTCATTTCACTTACTACTTTTATCATTACTAAAATGCCCGAAGGGGCCGTTATTAGTATTATGCCGGAAGCGGCAATGCCGAAGGGGCCACCATTGATATTGAGCCGGAAGCGGCTGCCCGAAGGGGCCATTATTGATATTGAGCCGGAAGCGGCTGCCCGAAGAGGCCATTATTGATATCGAGCCGAGCGGCCCGAAGGGGCTATCATTATTTTGCCGGAAGCGGCGCATGTGATGTATTGCATTACTTCTTTAGAAGAGGTGTTCTAGATTATATTACTTACTCGGATTCGTTGCTTGGATTGCGATTATTTACTTAAAGCTTGTTGAGACAACGTGTATTTATTTATGTTTTCTCTTAAGCGAAGGTCGGGTAATGAGCGTGATTGTGATTTCTTCCCTCCTTCTTCGGGGCTGCGTTTCATGCCACGCGAGTACACCGAACGAGTAAAAGACTTTGCTAGGAGCTGTTCCCGTGGGATTGGCGAGCTCCATCTCAGTTCGGAGTGTTGCCGGAGTCGAGGCCGTAGCATTTGTACACTCTAGAGACTTTGCGAGACGTGTCTGTGGATAGTGCGTCGGGAAGTGCGAATAATTTGTAAATGTTAAAAGAATATGTATTTCCAGTTAATGATTGTTGTTTGAAAAGTTCCATGTTTTAAGAAGTTTTCGAAATGGCAGGTTTTATTACGCGAATGTCTAAGGGTTCGCTCGACTCTGAGGAGGGTCGGGTGCCTATCACACCCTAGTAAGGTCGGGGTGTGACACATGTGATGAAAAAAAATAAGACAAGTAGTCATCTTTTGTTCCTCTAGAAAATTCAAGAAAAGAAAAAGAAAGAAAGGAGAGAGAGGATCGTTTAAGAAAGGGGCCGAACCAGCCCCATGGAATGATCATGAAGAATTATTTTCTACTTGTCCCTCTACTAATTGGTAGGCCCTCTACGACGTGGAATAGTTGTTGGAGCAAATCAATTGTTCGTTGTGGCCTTGAAGGGTTCTAGCCGTGGAAAACATGGATGGAAGAAGGTGAGCTTTGAGCTTCTTTACATGTTTGGTAGGTGTTTATACATGTTGTGATATGTAGAATGAATGAAGTTCATGAAGTTATGGGGTTGTGTTGTGTGGCCGTGTATATGTAGTATAATATGGAAGTGATGAACTAATTTATTTAGCATGTTGGATTGTTGCATTATGAATGGTTATGCATGTTGTAATATGTTGAGATAGATGAAACTCATGAAACCTTGCATGTTGGGGGTGTAGCCGTGAGTATGGTTGGTTGGTGTAGGAAGAACGAATTAAATTGATTTAGTGTTCTTGGTTGATTGTGGTGTAGATTCTATGATGAAAATGAGTGTTTGATGATTTAAATTGAAGACAAGATTGTTGTGGGCTGATTTGGAAAATTTATATGAATTTAATATAGATTCTTGTATTGATGGAAATGATGTTGTTAACATATGGAATTGTTGTTATAGTTATGAAATTGAAAGAGAGGAATGTGTTGTTATTGTTCTTGTTGAGTTAGAAGGTTTCGGGTAAGATTGGATGTTGGTTTGGACATCTTGAATTGCCTATCGCTATTGTTATTATGATTGTTGGTTTGGTTGTTGTGACTTGGCCGAGTTGAATTCTCGGGGTCGATGGATTTATAGGGAAAATGCTGCCCAAATTTCCGTAGACAAAGTGTTAATTTGAAATCGGATTCTTAAGTGCTTATGGCTAATGGTTGATATCTAATGACGTGATTGTAGATCGTGAGAAGCCAAGGCATAAGTTTGGATTAGCCTAGGGAGCGGCCAAGGTATGTTAAGGCTCGTCCCTTTCTTTCAAAGGCATGATTCTTAGATTACGATTTCATAAATGCTTCCATGACTTTGTTGCTTTCAAAAGTTTCGTTTTCAAAAAAATTGTGTTCCTAAATGAGTCCGAAACTACGAACGACCGTAACTTCCACATATGGTCTCGGATTGCTATGAAACGTTCGTAGAAGTCTCTATAACGAGTAATAATCTTTAACTTTCCTAGGCGGGCCGGATCGGGTTGACGATGTATCATGGGCCCCGCGACTTTCCTTGGTTGGTTCGACGTACCTATTGTTGAGAAGATTACATGAAAGTGTTTTACAATGACAACGATGATGTCAAAAATGAGAATATTTTCCTATGATGAATATGATGATGATGATTCCATGATTAAAGGTTCTAAGTTCATGATTTCAAAGACGACATGAGAATGTTGAGCTATTTCTTGATTTCTCAATTTTATTCATAAATGATGACTGTTTTTTTAAAGATTCCAAAGTATATGAATTGATGCCTTATGATTACGAAAGCGTTATATGTTTTTTCCATGAAGTTATTCTCCATTGATAGTCTCGCCTTATATAAATTGTTCCTTCAAGGTGAGACAAAGCCTATAGTTATTCCATAATATAATCGGAGGTTACCGACCTTACGTCACTCCGATCGAGTTATAGCTTTCCTTTGGGCTCCCCTGCATGCTATGGTATGATATATATATATATGTATATATATGTATATGGGTGTCAAGACCCAACCCCGTAGGCCGTGACTAGCGCCCGAACTGGGCACCCGTACGTACCAAAAGTCAAAAATAGTAACTCAAATACAAAAAAAAAATTGGGTTAGGTTTCCTGGTGGTTTCTTACTAACCAAAATTTTCCTGCACACGTAAAAATACCAACAAAGGCCACACGGGGCCAACATATCCATATACACATATATAGGCGAGCCGACAAGGCCGTTCGCGTTGCTAATAAACCGCCCAAACACAAATACGAAACATATAGAAACTTATATAGCCACACCCACGTACATGTCTACGAAAACGCATACTCTTTTAAGAGTAACAAAGCCATATGACGGGACGGGGCCCCGCCGTACCTACGAACAAATATACACGAATATAACACGAACACTTTGACTCGGCAAAATCCAGGCTCGGATAAGGAGCTCTTCAAGATAGCCGAGCAGGGACCTTCTAGGCTGGCGGCTCACTCAAACGAGTACATGTACCTGCGCGGCATGAAACGCAGCCCCCGAAGAAAGGGGGTCAGTACGGAATATGTACTGAGTATGTAAGGCAGGAAATACATAAACAGAATCAAACCGGAATAAGGGTTAAGGAAATAAACATAGAAACTGGAAAAGCATAATTAACCTTTTTAACCGTTTGTCCC
The DNA here is from genome assembly GCF_029784015.1 of Lycium ferocissimum. Lineage (NCBI taxonomy): Eukaryota > Viridiplantae > Streptophyta > Magnoliopsida > Solanales > Solanaceae > Lycium > Lycium ferocissimum. Next base: position 501 of record NW_026716885.1, on the reverse strand, counting down.
GCATAACCATATGTCAATAAGACAAACCGTGTCATCACACATACATTATATGCATATCACTTACCGGAAGTCATATATGAAATTCAGAAAATAAATATAATGATCAGAATGTCAGCATGCTTACTTTATAAACATAAATCATGAATGTCAAAAACATATGTCATATATAGTCCACATGATAGGACCGGCGGACGGAACGTGGTCTTCCCTCCTGCCCTTGGGCGCCACAACTCATCATACTTCGGAAGTTTTGTATATTCTCCGCGTCTCCTCCAAAAGCATCATAATGCATTCATATCGATCTCGAACCTGTCATATTTCGGAACTCCTCATACCTCTATCATTGTATTATGATCGGGTCATTTTGGGCGCTCTCACCCCAATCTCTCTACTTTAAATTGTCGCCCAAAAATCGGCCGGGGCTCGAAAAGGGGGTAACAATAGTATACGGCGAATCTGGAATTTTAATTTCAAATCTAAATCTATGGATAAACATTTCAA
>NW_026716884.1:0-27036 GCF_029784015.1 Lycium ferocissimum | reverse complement strand
CTTGTGGTCATCTTTTAACTAATATATGAAGTGCATTGTTGCCCCTTGGCCCACATTAATGTGTTGTTCCACTCAAAAGTTGACACAAAAATTGTGTGGGGGCCTAATCCACCACATGGCCAACTATGGAAAATGGATGATTTTTCAACTTCCAATTTTATCACTTTTGGCCCCAAATTTTCCTAATTGTTCCATACCAACAAATTCATACACCACTTATATCTCAAAATAAAATCGAAGGTCAAGAATCCCGACTTTGTATCCCGAAATAGTTTGGTCCTCAACTTATCATAATTAATCTGGATTATTCTAATGTACAAAAATACGGGTTCTAACAGCTGGGTCCTAGCTCTGCCGATCATCGACGGGCAATCTCTCATCCTATGCCCCACCTGACCACAAGTATAACAAGCGTCTGAACCCTGGCGGCACTGTCCAGAATGTAACCTACCTTACTGGCTACATCGCGGTGCGGAGGTCTCCTCTAACCGTAATGTCCCCCAACCGAGAACCTGGGCCCCTCGAACTCTGGCCCTGTCCTGAACGGAAAGAGCGATCAGATCCTCTGCCTGTAAACCGGGGAGGTGCACTTGTCAGCAGGACGGCCGAGTGCCTAGAATATGTCTCGCCTCAATCCCCCTCTATAATCACGCTCGTACCCATAGATCTAGCCCTTTTGCTTTGCCCCTATCAACATCGCGGTCACCCTCTGCGCGGAGGTTGTTGTCCTCAAGATTTTGGGCATGGGCTTGAATGCTGGAAATATCCATCCCATCTTGTAACGAAGCGATCAAACAATCTTTAAACAAATGTGGCCCCAAGCCACTCACACAATACTGCACCCGATCTCCCATATCGCCCACCATAGTAGGAGCATACCTAGTCAAGGAATTAGAAGGTTATACTCCCGGGCGCTCATGTTGTCTTGTTTTCAAATTCAAAAAATTTATTCGCTCTCGCTCGGCGGACCTCGGGCGGCAAATAATGACGAATGAAAGCATCAACAAATTCTTGCCACATGGGAGGAGCGCGTTCTGCCCTCGACCCTATCCAATTATTATACCATAAAACCGCCACATCTTGGAGTCTATATGATGCTAACTCCACGGATTCGGTCTCGGTTAGCATGAATAATCGCAACGTTCTCAACATTTCATCAATAAAGCCTTGCGGGTCTTCATCCGGCTTTGACCCAAAGAATTTCGAAGGATTTAGGCTCATAAAGTCACGGGCTCTAGTACTAGCTGAACGATCACTTGGGCCCGTATTTTGCCTTTGTGCCTGAGCGGCAACCAACTGCGTCAATAGATTAATAACCTCGGTTACTTGTTGACCCGATGGAGGAACTGGAGGCATAGGAGCTGGAACAGAAACCCCTTCTTTCTCTTCCGTACTAGGCGGCGTAGTGGAGCATTAGATGGAGCCTCATTATGTGATTCATCCTCCCCTACATTCATAGGCGGCTCTCTTCTGCCCACGCCTTTTGTCGTAGTCTTGCCCTGCGGGGCGGTTTTAGCTTTTTCTTTTGGCGGCATTCTGAAATCACAACATACTCATTAGGGAGGATTAAATCTTATACTCAGCTCTATCGCACGATTTCATATGAAGAAAGATGGTCATTTTTCCTAAATGCCCTGTAGCCTCCTATTTAATAGTGTGGCGTGCAACATACCATAAACAAGACTCTACTAGACACGGCTCGTAGACACTTCCTAGACCGAACCGGCTTCGATACCATACATCACACGACCCGAACTACGGGCTACGACGGTATCCGGGCTACCCACCGAACACCGCTCGTCGTTACTTATCCGCTCTCATTTATACTATATACTCATAATCATAGAAATATATCATCATTTGAAACATAATTACTTTTATCAACATAAGCCCTTCATTATCAAAATAATATATACATGCATATACATACGGACATGGGACACATGCTACCCAACGTATCTACGAGACTAGACGTAGTAATTACATGTGTCGGACAGACTCGCCATGCCCAATCATGATTTGTACACACACATATGTACCAAAAGAATAATCAATGGCACCTCCGAAAATGAAGTGCTCTCTAATAAATTTGCTAGCTCCTGTAGTCTGCCGGATCACCTCCTTTGTCTACACATGGGTGAACACGGCGTCGAAGAAAAGGACGTCGGTACGAATATTGTACCGAGTATGTAAGGCATAAACAATAATAAGATATCAATGAAATATGGAGGCATCAATAAGGAGTAATCGTAATCGATCGAATCATAAGCTAATGCATCGTACGTCGCTTACTTTCATACTCATCATCATATCATATGTGCATAAATGTATAAATGTATAACTGCCCGACCATATAGGTGCGGTGTGATAATCAATAACATTAGCAATAGCATCAGCATTAGCTTTGCCCAGGGCCTCCGCGTCAGGTATCATCTCATGCCGCCCACTAGTGGTGTCTGCCCATGCCATTTGGCCATGGTGTATAGCTACCCGCCTTGGCGGTGACTGCCCGGCCATATAGGCGCGGTGTAATATCATCATATGCTCATCATAATACATTTATCATAACATGCTTATCATAATATGCTTATCATAACTCGTCATAGTACATGCATAGAGACTCATAGACAATCATACTCTATCGGGGTGACGTAAGGTCGTGGACCCCCGATTTCATTATGGAACATTCATAAGTATTCTGCCTCACCATGAAGGAACAAACATAAGGTGAGTGTATATAATGATCAACATCAATAGATTATAAATAGCATCATATCATGGGCTATAGCTTCTTTAGACTTAAACTTATCATCATCATTAACGTACTCATAATGCATCTCTTATTCCATATAGCTATTCATGAACATAGACTCTTAGCTTTTCAGAATATAGGACATTCATGAGAAAGAAGGGAATTCATGCCATAAGATTCACGCCTTAGAAAGAAAGGACTAGCCTCACATACCTTCGTCATTTAGCTATTCTATCGCTTGCTCGTTCTCCTTTAATGCACTTGTCTATACCTTCAAGAGAATTCGTATCGACATTAGCTATATCATCGTGAAAACATACTTACTAAAGCTATAGAAATTTGGGCAGCATTTCCTTTGTTTGTACTACTTTCCGCCATATTCCATATCAACTCCCAACATTCATAACAACCATCACAATATCACTAACAACGATCGTCATCCATTCACATGATTCGCATTTCATAACTTTACTTCAATTCTTCATAATTATGGCCAAAGTTCACTATCGCATTCTTTCGTATCCAATGTTATTTCATTTATTCTAAATATCATTTATAACATATTTATATCATCAACATAACCATTTCCATTATTCAACTCAACTACCATTCAATAATGACACTATCCTCATATTTGTGACCCATTTCCTATACTCTTCCACAATCCATGTGTTTCAACTTATAAATACTTCAAATAACATGAAAAGGTCATGAAACTCACCTTAGATGATGAAGGAATAGGCCTCGATTGATGATACACTTTTTGCACAAAACCCTATTTCATCTCTCTTGGGTTTTCTTGATTTGTATGACTTTTAATGGGTTCCCTTCACTTGATTCACTTGCTTTCTTGTTGTTGATCCTTGATTTCTATTGTTTTCTTGTGGATGGAATGTTTGGAACTCTCTAGAGGTTTCTTGAAGTGTAGAGGAGTGAATGATGAAATGAAAATGAAATGAAAAAGGGTCCCTTATATAAAATGAGCTCAGCCCCGACCAAGATATACGGACCAACATATATGTCCGTATGCTTTTCTACGGGCCGTATGTACGCGTAGATGCGGGTCCGGTGAATCACGGTATTAAAGGGCTGAATCTACGGTTGGACATACGGTCCTTACATTTTATACGGCCATATATGCAGCCGTATGTTTCTTCGATTTTACGAGAGTTGTTTCGTCGACTTGTTTGATCTCCGATCCTTATGGAACCTTCTTAACACTTGTTCCTTACTTCAATATCATTCTAAGGGATGTTATAACTCTTCCTCAAAGGATGATTAAGACATCATTAACTTAATACTCGTGATTCTTATCCGTTACACTCGACTTGCGACTTACTTCCCTTAACAACTTTCTTTCCTTAACTCGAATGTCTTTGGCAATCTTAATTAGGATCCTCAAATACTATTTCTTACTTGTCCAAACCTCGTATACATCATACTCCTCGCTCGTCTATTCACTGTAAGCTAACGGGGAATTTTTCGAGGTGTAAAAAATGTTAAGGAAGATCTTTAACAAGTGTTAAGTAAGTATCTAAAGGTTCCGGGGTCAAGTGCATCGAAGAAATTAAGTTTGTTAATAATAGGTAAAATTTTGGCAGAATTGTGGATAGAATTTTGGGTTAACTTTAGGAGGGTATATCTACTAGTTCATGAGGGGTTATGGAGTACATTACCTATCCAAATTGAAGTTCACTAAGTCTGTTTTTCGACGCAAGACACCGTTAATAGATACGACATCAGAGTAGGAAATTATGGTTGTTTTAAATAGACTGCTCAGCCAGGCCGTAGACTTGCTGAGCGAGCTCCAAAGTGAGGTGTTGCTCGCCTTGGGAAACTCAGTGACTCAAGCAGCCTAGTTAAGGCAGTCGAAGCCTTCTGAACTGTTATAAATGGTGGGAGCCTCATTTTTGGCTCATTGTCCACCAAAAATAGATTGCAGACACTCCAAGACCCTCTCCCTAAGTTCCTATATAAAATTGAAGCAAAACCCAAGAGAATCAAGTGATTCAAGTGCTAGAAAGCTCATTAGTGCTAGTAGAGTTCAAGTATCTCGTTGGTGTTGAAGTTGGAGGTTTGCTCCTAGTGAAGTAATATGATTCAGAGCTTGTTCATGTATGATTAAGGTAAGGTTCCATCTCTATTACACGGTCTTGAGGTTGTTTGATTGTTATAAAACTTGATTGAAGGAAGAAAGTATGGAAAGAAGTCCAAATATGAGTTAGGAACCATGTTTAGGTTATGGACTGTTTTGATCATGTTGTTGTTGTGCTAGTGAGGTGATTTCCTTGTAAATGGATAGTAGATGTTGATGTTGTTGTGTTGTTAGGATTTCATTACTTGATTATAGAAAGGAAAGGCGTATAAGTGACGTGTACGGACCGTTGTTGTTATTGTTGTCTACTGCACATGCTGTTGTGATTATGAAATAAGGGGAAGCATTGTTCGTTTCAATTTAAAATCGAATTATCATTTGATATATTTGATATACTAGCGCCATCTAAGTTCGCATGTACGTTCCTTTGTTATAGAATTGGCGCACTATTTGTGATAAGTTCGTTGTTGGATTTCTCTAATGACTTGAGGTATGTTAAGGCTATCCTTTCTTCTTTTGGCTGACCAGAATAAATCGAAACGTAAACGAACGATATTCATAATGACTCTATTCTTAGATATGCTAGAAGCTTATGTCTCTTGACCTCTTTATGTTGATATTGATTTTGTCTTATGTTTATTAATCCTTAGAGGCAAGTTATGTTGATAATGTTAGTTCCATAATGTTAGCCGGAGGTACAATGACCTTACGTCACTTCGACTAGCTCAGAATGTACTCTTATCATACTCATGCATCATATATCTACATATATGTATATCATGACCACACAGGAGTTATATACAGATACACTTATATGATATCTATATGGGTTATGGGAAAGGTTACGACGTTATATACGCACTACCTCCCGATCAGCTGGTCATATGATGATTATGCCCACAGAGGTTAATATGATACGATGGGATGTCCACAAAGGCTTGATGGCATTATATATATATATGACCAGGTGTTATATACGCGCATGCACGATAATTATGCATATTAGAGGCATTCAGATGTGCAGGTTGACTCTCTCTTGTCTCGTGTTACTTTCAGGTCTCTATTATGCTATTTTCATAACTTACATACTCAATACTTTATTCGTACTGACGCTGCGTTCATGCCCGCAGGTCCAGATAGACAGGGTGACAGTCCGCATCATTAGGTTACCTTCTCAACATTGATATTAGAGCACTCCACCTACCTCAGAGTTGTTACCGAGTCTTTTGTAAGATATTTTTGATATGCATATGCGTATGGCGGGGCCCTGCCTCGACCATGATAAAATTATGTTTTCTTCAGAGGCTTGTATGAGTCCTGTATTTAGTGTGTTAGTGTGATATCCTTGCCGGCTTTATAGATGTCTATTTTGGTACTGTAGGTTTTCTACGATCATAGTAGCCTCGTCGGCTTGCTCAGTTGTATATATATTTTTGAGGTGTGTGCGCCCAGTTTAGACGAGATAGCCAGTGTTTATGTATATCTAGATTGTGGCCTTGCCGACTTGTTGGTATTTTCTATGTGCAGGTAGGCCCTATCGCCTTAGTTGAGGGTTACCCCTCTAGAGTTACATATTCAGAGTGGTTCTCTTGGGCCGAGTGTGGCATCGGGTGCAGGCCACGCCTCTCTAGATTTGAGGCGCGATAGAAGCTAGGGTTTTGGGAAACTTGGTGAGATTGTGCAAGGATCATGTTATGGGTAAGATTCTAACCAGCTATTTATGATTAGCCCATAGTTTAGTAAAGCTTTTCATGCTAAGATTCTTGATTTAAGAGAGGTAAATTGGGTATTTGAAACCCTATGCTTAAACTAGGAGATTCTTCAATTAAGCATGATTTAGTGGATGGATTTGATTGATTTTTGGTATCTTATTTTGCCCTTCTTGACTCGGAATCCTATTTTTGGTATCGTTTTGGGCCCGAATTTTTACTATGTCAATATGGGTACCGATAGATTCGCATTCTAATGTATAGTCCATATTTGACCACATTTGGACCATTCAAAGGCCGTATGAAAAGGCAAGCAGGCTTTGTGATTCCGACTCCTATTTATAAGAAAGTTGAGTTTTCCTACCTTATATAGAGCATCGTGGTTGGTCTAAAATGAATCTAATTAAGAGGGATAATGGGGTTACTAAGGGGGTCCAGATACTCGTAAGGTGACGAGCACTTGTATCGGGTGCCGGTGCTATGATATGGAAATTGTGTACTTAAATTGTATAGTTGGTCTGAATGCCATGCATTGGGCACTAGCTGGTAGATAGTATGATATTATGGATCTGTGATTGGGGTCTGAAGCCCGTACTTTCTGTCTTTTGATTATATTCTTGTCTTATTTGATATGTGTGTAGTACACCACTCTTAAATATTCGTTAAAAGTGAATAAGAAGCTAAGGTTTGACCTTTTTATGACTTATGCTAATCTAAATGGAATCTTTGTTGCATATTCCAGCATCTTATTATGTTGCATGTCATATTCATGCTTATTTTGTATCTCATGCCTATTATTATTCAGGATACAACTATGGGTCTACGGAGAACTGGTTCCGGACGGAGTGATGATGACTTTTGAGCTGATTGTTTAAAAGACGGGTATATGGAGCCTAGAGGGATAAGTTATAAGGTTTGGAGCCTAATGTGGCTAAGTACCTGCTGTGCTCTGAGGCATCAAATATTTCGGGTAGTATATGGACCTCACGAGTCCCCTATGGTTCACGATTCGTTAATGTTCGAACATGTGTGTAATGGATGATGGAAAGAAAGGCCTTGCATTGCTTTCATGCAATCATGCTTTAACTATTAATTATGATTATTGCTGATTGAACCATTTTGGATTGCTTATTGTCTTTGGGGTCCAAATACTTGATCTTTCATGTTATCATATGTATCAGACTAATGGCGGCTAAGTGTAGTAGTTGTATTCGAAGAACAACACCAGTCTTCATTTTATCTAGGGTCCGTCGACGATGCTGTTGAGTACCGGTTGTTCTTGTACTCACGCTACACTTGTTGTATCTTTTTGTGTGCAGATTCTGTGTCGGGCACAAATACTGTTAGAGACTTTGCTAAATGCGGAGAAGATTACAATCGAGAGTTGAGGGTGAGCCACCATGGGATTCGTGGCACCAGATTCTCTTCTATTCATTTCTGGACATTTCAAAGAACAATTCAGACTTGAACTATTCTATCTTAGTGGGTTCCTGTACTGTGACACCATATCTGGGGGTTTGATGTACCTTTAATTTCGCACTTATGATTTATAAAGATTTCAAGACTTAAAAATGACTTGTATGCTCATTCTGCTTTATTATTATTCTTTTTTCTTTTAAAATTAATTATCGGATGGCTTACTAACTCGAGGGAGTTAGTGCCTTCATGACTAGTTAAATTGGGTCATGACATGTATTTCATTCTTAGTCGTTCTTGTACTAATGACACCAGGTTTTGGGATTTGTGGTACTTATTCTGTATTTATTATGATTATTCTTAGTCGTTCTTGTACTAATGACACCAGGTTTTGGGATTTGTGGTACTTATTTTGTATTTATTATGATTATGTGACTTATTATGACTTTAAAATGAGTTGTATGATTGTTTTGCATGTTTTTACTTATTAATTGATTTTAATGGGTTGTGGATGGGTTACCGACTTGGTAGGAGTTAGTACCTTCGTGGCCTTAGAAATTGGGTCGTGACAAATTGGTATCAGAGCTTTAGGTTGACCGGTCTAACAAGTATAAGAACAATGTCTAGTAGAGTCTTGCAGATCGATATGGTGAGCTTCGTACCTATCTAAGAGAGGATATAAGGAATCTAAGAAAATTCCATTCTTTCATTCCTTATCATGCGTATGTGATTCGGTTAAGGTCAAAACCTTATTATTCCAATCTCTTGAGTTCGCACATGAGCGGCTGGATATGACGTCATGTGGCATGGTAAGAGATGTGTCACCATGATGAGGACGCATGACCGGATTCAGATTATATCTATGATTCGAAACTCAGGTGGGTGGAGTTATGGTTCAGACTCTCTAGTTTGGTGGTATCCCTATGAAAAGGGAGTGATGTTTCAATGATTACATGATAGCCAAGTGTCAGAGGCTAGTGGCTCAAAAGTCGAGGAAGTACATTTACGGTATAACAAGTGATGGGATGATATTTATAACTCTAAATGGTGCAATTAGCGGAATAACCATGTAATAAGCGTTGTGGTTTTGAAGACTACACTTGAGAGGTTTTAGCATAACATAATGATTATCGAGATGCACTCATATGGGACATGTACTAATATTCTGAAGATGAAGGAAAACTTGGATGAATAAGTTGATCGGGCAAAAAGAATATAAACATGAAAGATGATCTTTTGTGATAAGGTGTGAAGAAGTTGGACTTCGTATTAGGTGCGTGTGAAGAGTCTTCAGCTACTTGACGAAATAGGGATGTAATGAAAGGAATTCACATGGATCATTATAAGTTATAGGATGAGCACAAGTGTTGGATGTGCTCATCTGGAAAAACGTTAGTATGAATGATTGAATCTTGTGGAAATAGTCGGGTGTAGTCTTTTAGTAAAAGTAACTCTAATATAAATGAGTCTTGTGATGGATGAGTGGTGAAGATTTAATTTCTTAAAGGGTTATCGGTTGTTGCGCGTAATTTGGAGAAGAAATATGGATATTGTATATGCGATGAGTTTGACATAGAGGAATGTTTAGTTTAAAGATTCGAGTGAGGCAAGGAAAACTTTCAGATGATCAAGATTGTTGTTCACTACTACCTCCATGTTACATCCCGTGTTTTCATGCATTGGAAAGCATGCGTGTTAAATGACATTAGTAATTGAAACGAGGTTATCCCCCAAGCTCATAGGTGGTTAGAGTGATGATACAAATGTATCGTAAGGATTAGAAGTTAAACAAATCGAAGATAATAAGTTTCATCGAGGTTCGAAATTTATTTGAATGAAATACGATTCAAGATAAATATCCCGTATTTTGGACCGGGGAAATTGAACCGTCCAACATGAGCAAATTTACCCGAGCCCGGAGAATTTGTTCATATTCAACATGAAAATCAAGAACTCGGTGTATACATGGAATGAAGTCCCGAAATGATTTAAGACGAAAAAGTGTGACAACGATGATTGAAAATAATATTTTATGTGTGGCAAATGAGACTACGGACTAGTGTTGTATCACATGGTCATGATAATGAGTATATGAAGGGTGTAAAAAATAATCTACTATTTGAGTTTATTGAGATCAAGAAATTAATTATGTGTGTATTAGGTTAAATGTTGGGTTATAGTGGGAATGAAAGGATTAAATAATCAACTATGGGATAATGCTAAATAATCAACTATGGGATAATGCTAGGTGCCAAACCTTCATTCCACGTGCCAATCATGGAAATAAGCATCATATGACTCTGTCATTATATGTAATTGGTGGCACCTATTGTTGTAGGGTACTAATCATTATAATAAGAAGAAGTGGGCCCCATAATCCACTTGCAAGGGTTTTATGTGGAGATCACTTTGGTTGGAGAAAGTTTCAAGTAGAATCAAGGTGTAGTAAATTCTTTCATGAGAAAAACGTAACATGCAGCAACTTCATCTTATGGGATTTACTAACATAATATGTATGATACAAATTTAATTTTTGGAGCAGCAACGTGAGTTCTATTTTCAGTACAACTTATGGGTTTTGCTCATTACTTCGATATCGTTGTTCTGTTTTTTTTTTCCGTGATGTTAAATCCGGTCTTTCTTCGAAGGGAAGCAAGGTGGAACAAGATCATTTCTTGGCATATAAGGTAAGAACTATTCTCTCCTAGGTACATTTAAATTCATCCCGGTCATAGCTAAATTGTGAGATGGAACTACGAAATTAATTACGGGAAATTGGATAAGTTATTATTGTTGTTGTATGGGCTGATTTGAGGTATATTTTTGGGTTGTGTTGTGGCTGGAAATTTGTTATATCCCGCATTTTGCACAATGGGATATCCCGACTAAATTACGGAAAGTTAAGGACAAGGTTATATTTTTTTCGGTTTTGTTAAAAATGCATAAGTTGCATATTCATCCTTTTATTGGTATGGAGCATTAAAGGGCAAATTTGGAATAAGGAAAATGAGAGGCTAGGAGTTGCAAAAATTATTTCATGAAAAGGCCATAAATGGCCATGTGGCCGTGGGGTAGGAGTGGGTCCCACCCACATGTTGGACAACTGTTTTAAGCCAAAGGGGGGCCACGTGTTCATTTCATATTTGTAGGGGGCATGTATATATGTATATGTATAATTCATGACCATGCAAGACATATTCTTCATATATTCACCTTAAGAAAAATCTAGAAAATTGGAGAAAAAGGGAGAAAAGAAAAAAGGGAGACTGGCCATGATATATATATATATATATATATATATATATATATATATATATATATATATATATATATATATATATATATATATATGTATGTATGTATGTATAAGTGAAGACAACACAAGACTTATTCATCTTTTTTTTCTAACTCTAGAAACTTAGGGAGAAGTGGAGAAAAAAAAAGAGGGAGCTTCGGCCAAGAGGGCTGGCCGAAGATGGTCCCTAAAGTTGATCATGAAAAATTATTTTCTCCTTGTTTTTCCACCAATTGGTAGGTCCTCGTTAACGTGGAGTAGTTGTTGGAGCGAACAAAGCGTTCATTCTTGTGAAGTATGTCCTAGCCGAGAAGAGAAGTTGAAGGGAAAAAGGTAAGATTCAATCCCCTTTTCATGTGTTGTTGATGATTTGTGTGTTGTGGAGTGTGGAAATGAATGGAATTCATGAAATTGTAGTGTGGAAGCCGATATATATATGTGTGTGGTGTAGGAATGATGAGTTGAATTTAGTTGATGTTGTAGTTGTTGTTGTTATGGAATATGTGATGAAAATGAAGGTTTGATGACTCAAATTGAAATTGTAATTGGTCAGGGGCTGATTTAGAACCTAAAGTGATTCTAATATAGTTTCTTGAATTTATGGAAGTAATGTTGTAAGTGTGTGGATTATTGGTGTCATTGACGAATTTAGAAGAAAGAAATGTATTGTTGTTGCCCCTATGGAAATTGGTAGTTTCGAGTTCCATGGTATGTTGGATGAGTTGTTTTGAATAATGTGCGGATTGTTTGAAGCGTTCTTGAATTTTGTTTGAATGATTTTAGATTAGTATTTGAATGTGAGATCAGTGGCATTGATTTGAATGTATGTGGTCGAATGGAATGTTGATGAACTATGTGGAAAAGAGTTACTAATGTTAGAATGCGTTTGAAATTAATTATTGATGTTGGTTATATGATGGTCGGTATTGTTGTTGATGATTTTGGCCGAGTTGAATTCTCGGGGATGTTGAATTTATAGGGGAAGTGCTGCCCAAATTTTGGTAGAGAAAGTGATGGCTTGGAATTGAGATCTTCAATGCTTATGTTTAATGTCGATATCAAATGACGTTGTTGTAGATCTTGAGAAGCTGAGACGTAAGTTCGGATTAGCTTGGAGAGCAGATGAGGTATGTAAAGCTCAGCCTTTCTTTTCTTTTGGTGTCCTAGTGTTAAGTAGGCTATGATACGAGCCTCGGGGTCATTCTACTCTTACGATCCGAGCTTGTATATGATTCTTGATCTCCTCTTAATGTTGGTCCTCTTAATGTATTTAAATTAAGATCCTTATGTGTCATATGAAAGGATTTCAAAGGTTGCATAAAAGGGAATTCATGTTTAGAAAGATCAGTAATTACGAACGACCGTAACTTTCGTAGACGAGAGCTCGGATCGCTCGAAACGTTCGTAGGAGATTCCATAACGAATAATACCCCTAACTTCCATAAAGGGGCCCGGATTGTTGACGTCGTCCGTGGGTCCCGCGACTTTCTATGTTTGGTTCTAACGACCCATTTTTGAAAGAACTTAATATGACCATTGTTCCGACCCCCGAGTATGGTTATATACTTATCTATTGAGTCTGAAATGACGATTCGTATACTTATGATTCCGATTTATAGCTATGATTTCCAAAATTCTGTTTGATATGTTCCCGAGGGACGTTCGGAAGAAACTTGAGTAGACTATTGTCCTAGTTTGTAAATGACGGTTCGATGCGATTAATTTATTGTGTCCTTGTAAATGTTTTAAATTGCATATAGTTTCCCACGATTTCGCTCGTGCACATTATTGTTAATTCCTTCGCCGAGTCCCGGGCCGGTATGTATCGTGCGCATTATGTTATATTCCGAAGTATGATGAGTTTTCCGAAGTATGATGAGTTCTGAAATATGATATGATCTGAAGTATGATGTGTTTCTGAATTATAATGTGATACGGAGGATGTGTTCGGAGATATGCAAAACTTCCGAAGTATGATGAGCCGTGGCGCCTGGCGGTGAGGGCGACCACGTTCCGTCCGCCGGTCCCATTATGGACCGCATATGATATATGTTTTTGATATGCATGATTTCTCGTCGTGGCAAAGCATTCGGCACCGATTATTATATTTGTTTTCTGTAATTCGCATATGATTTCCGATAATTGACATGCATATGATGATTTTACTCACCGAGTCCCTCATTAGAGGGCCGGCACGGATACATGTGTCACACCCCAATTTCCGTTAGGCGTGATGGCACCCGACCCTTATTTAGGGCCGAGCGAACCCGCCGACTACATAGTTCTTATAATCACACTAGCCCTCGATTATGACACAAACATAATGAAAATTTTGCGGAGAATAGTGTACATTTTTCCTTTCGAATCAATGAAAATCGGAACATATAAAACAATATAGGACTTATAATACAATGCGTAACAAATCGTCGGCTGACATAGCCGCTTACATAACCGACGTCTTATACTCACAACACTGTCTGCAAAGTCTCTAACATATACAAACTGTCATAAGATAATGCTCGACTCGGTAGCGCTCCGAGGAACCGGAGCTCGCCGATCCCGCCGGGAATGTCTCCTACTAAAGTCTTCACTATCCGAGTGTACCGCGCGGCATGAAACGCAACCCCCGAAGAAGGGGTCGCACGGAATATGTACCGAGTATGTAAAGCATGACACGTAGTAGCGGGATCACCGAAGTAAGGAGTACAAAATCATAAAACTTGCTCTTGCAAACATGTATTACGCATATCAATGTCATAAAATCACCATATGAACATATAACGTGCCCCGCCCTCCGAGGAGGGACGCGGTGAGTAAAATCATAACACACATATATAAACCGTCATGTAACGTGCCCCGGCCCCCTAACGAGGGACGCGGTAAATCAAAATCATAACATATGCACGTGCATGTAACGTGCCCCGCCCCTCGAGTGAGGGGACGCGGTAAAAGGGAATCATCATATGCCATCCCGGCCACCTCTCCCATATCATCATATCATATAACATGCCCCGGCCCCGCTAGTAAGGGACGCGGTAAATATAACGTGCCCCGCCCTCCGGTGAGGGACGCGGTGAACAATGCAATGAGGTGCTCGAATACACACCCGGCCCGGACGCAGCAAGGACATATTGAGGCTGGCACGAGCAGAGTAGTGAGAAACTATATGCACATAAAATATTTTCAAAGACTCAATGAAGTAGTCAACATGAATCATCATTTAAAAATCCGGACAATAGTCATATCAAATAGCTTTCGGACGGTACTGAAACACATCTTATATCATAAGTATATCAAAGTATAATAGAGGCCATAGTCGTATATCAAATCATTTCGAGTCCGCCTATGTAAACTTAAGTCATTGTACGTTAGAGGATCATTTCAAGCATATCGAGGTAATCCGGTTTTGTTTGCAAAAGTTAGGGACGTTTTTAGACTTAAAATCTTTTTAGGAACAAAATCCTTTATTCACTATTTGAAACCCAAACATACATAAAACTTAAGGACTATATGAAGTGTGTCACATTATGAGCAATTAAGGATCATACACATACTGAACGTAAGAGCGGAATTACCCCCAAAGCACAAGTCATGTCATACCTTAGTACGTCTAAGACATGCCAAGAGGAAAAAGTAAGCCTTACATACCTCGATCGCTTCCTAAGCTAATCCAACTCAAGCCTCGACTTCTCACGATCTACAATAACATCATTAGGCATCGAACATTAGCCATAAACATCGAAGAACCCAATTCCAAGCCATTACTTTTTCTACAGAAATTTCGACAAAGACCTCCCCATAAATTGGACATCCCCGAGAATTTAACTCGCCAAATCATTATCAACAATACCAACAAACATAATATTTCCAGCTCCAAAATATTCCATAGAATAGCCCACACATTATTTTCCAAATTTTCCAACCAACCAATTCGCGATATAACTATTTCATAATTTTTTTTTATTTCCGTAACGAAGTCGAAATTAATACTAACAACATCAATAGAAACATCCTCCACATTCTACAAGTTGAATACATTCATTTTCATTCAAAATTTTCTTCAAATCTCATTCCATGATTCACAACGCCAACAAATGAATTTATCACACTATTTTCTCCGTTCTAGTTCGGTAGAACTCTAAATAAACTTATTAGCAATGAAAAGGAACTTTAATATTACCTCAAGTGTGCAGCCACCACGTCCACCCCCTTCTTTTGGTCGATTTTTAGCTCAAATTGGAGGCAACGCAACGTAGAACACTTTTCTTCACGGGCTTCGGGATTCGGGGCTCGCATTTTGGTCAAAATTGATCTTTTCTCTCTAAGCTCTCTTCTCTCTTTTCTCCAGAATTTTCTGGGTGTTTTGTTCTTAAAAATGAGGAGAAAAGGCTGATTTATCACTTAAATAAACATGGGTCATGGGCCTAACCCGGTTGGGCCCGGTTTGGGCCCAGCCCACCCGACCTTTCCGCCTTAAAACGTCCATATCTCATTGTCCCGACATCACCTATGGACCCACGACCTAATTCAATTATCTACAACTTCTGTATTTGGTATGTTTCCAAATTCTAAACTTATAATACCGTTTCTGCCCCTCGAAATCAGATCACCCGAAAACGTTACTTAAATATATTTGTTTGGAGGACTTCCACTTTGATTTGGCTCAAGGGTCCTTCTTGAGTTATGTTTAACTTCGCATATGTGATTCGTATAAATTGTCACATGTCCCAAAAAAAATCTCAATGTGTGGGCCCCACCTCAGCTTGCGAATAATCCGGCGCACAAAAATACGAAATATAATACTGTCAACCTGAGTTTAAATTATGTAGTAACAACGTGATTGTCACACCCTAATTTCCGTTAGGGCGTGATGGGCACCCGACCCTTATTTAGGGCCGAGCGAACCCGCTGACTCACATAGTTCTTATAATCACACTGGCCCTCAGATTATAACACAAATACATAATGAAAATTTTGCGGGAATAGTGTACATTTTCCTTTCTCGAATCAATGAAAATCGGAACATATAAAACAATATAGGACTTATAATACAATGCGTAACAAATCGCCTCATACGACATAGCTACATAACCGACGTCTTATACCCACAACACCGTTCGCAAAAGTCTCTAACATATACAAACTGTCATAAGATAATGCTCTGATTCGGTAGCGCTCCGTAGGAATCCGGAGCTCGCCGATCCCGCCGGAATGTCTCCTACTAAAGTCTTCAAATTTCATCCGGGTGTACCGCGCGGCACGAAACGCAGCCGAAGAAAGAGAGGGGTCGCAAGATGGAATATGTATCGAGTATGTAAAGCATGACACGTAGTAGCGGGATCATACCGAAGTAAGGAGTACGTAAAATCATAAAACTTGCCTTTGTAAACATGTATTACGCATATCAATGTCATAAAATCACCATATGAACATATAACGTGCCCCGCCCTCCGAGGAGGACGCGGTGAGTAAAATCATAACACACATATATAAATTGTTCATGTAACGTGCCCCGGCCCTCTAATGAGGGACGCAGTAAATCAAAATCATAACATATGCATGTGCATGTAACGTGCCCCGGCCCTCGAGTGAGGGACGCGGTAAAGGGAATCATCATATGCCATCCTGGCCACCTCTCCCATATCATCATATCATATAACATGCCCCGGCCCCGCTAGCAAGGGACGCGGTAAATATAACGTGCCCCGGCCCTCTGGTGAGGGACGCGGTGAACAATGCAATGAGGTGCTCGAATACATGCCCGGCCCGGACGCAGAAGGACATATCGAGGTCGGCACGAGCAGAGTAGTGAGAAACTATATGCACATAAAATATTTTCAAAGACTCAATGAAGTAGTCAACATGAATCATCATTTAAAAATCCGGACAATAGTCATATCAAATAGCTTTCGGACGGTACTCGGAAACACATCTTATATCATAAGTATATCAAAGTATAATAGAGGCCATAGTCGTATATCAAATCATTTCGAGTCCGCCTATGTAAACTTAAGTCATTGTACGTTAGAGGATCATTTCAAGCATATCGAGGTAATCCGGTTTTGTTTGCAAAAGTTAGGGACGTTTTTAGACTTAAAATCTTTTAGAACAAAATCCTTTATTCACTATTTGAAACCCAAACATACATAAGACTTAAGGACTATATGAAGTGTGTCACATTATGAAAGCAATTAAGGATCATACACATACTCGGAACGTAAGAGCGGAATTACCCCCAAAGCACAAGTCATGTCATACCTTAGTACGTCTAAGACATGCCAAGAGGAAAAAGTAAGCCTTACATACCTCGATCGCTTCCTAAGCTAATCCAACTCAAGCCTCGACTTCTCACGATCTACAATAACATCAGTAGGCATCGAACATTAGCCATAAACATCGAAGAACTCAATTCCAAGCCATTACTTTTTCTACAGAAATTTCGACAGCACCTCCCCTATAAATTGGACATCCCCGAGAATTTAACTCGCCAAATCATTATCAACAATACCAACAAACATAATATTTCCAGCTCCAAAATATTCCATAGAATAGCCCACACATTATTTTCCAAATTTTCCAACCAACCAATTCGCGATATAACTATTTCATAATTTTTTTTTATTTCCGTAACGAAGTCGAAATTAATACTAACAACATCAATAGAAACATCCTCCACATTCTACAAGTTGAATACATTCATTTTCATTCAAAATTCTCTTTCAAATCTCATTCCATGATTCACAACGCCAACAAATGAATTTATCACACTATTTTCTCCGTTCGTTCGTAGAACTCTAAATAAACTTATTAGCAATGAAAAGGAACCTTTAATATTACCTCAAGTGTGCAGCCACCACGTCCACCCCCTTCTTTTTGGTCAATTTTTAGCTCAAATTGGAGGCAACGCAACGTAGAACACTTTTCTCTTCACAAAGCCGGGATTCGGGCTCGCATTTTGGTCAAAATTGATCTTTCTCTCTAAGCTCTCTCTCTCTTTTTCTCCAGAATTTTCTGGGTGTTTTGTTCTGAAAAATGAGGAGAAAAGGCTGATTTATCACTTAAATAAACATGGGTCATGGGCCTAACCCGGTTGGGCCCGGTTTGGGCCTAGCCCACCGACCTTTCCGCCTTAAAACGTCCATATCTCATTGTCCCGACATCACCTGTGGACCCACGACCTATGGTTGGAAAGCTAATTCAATTATCTACAACTTCTGTATTTGGTATGTTTCCAAATTCTAAACTTATAATACCGTTTCTGCCCTCGAAATCAGATCACCCGAAAACGTTACTTAAATATATTTGTTCGAGGACTTCCACTTTGATTTGGCTCAAGGGTCCTTCTGAGTTATGTTTAACTTCGCATATGTGATTCGTATAAATTGTCACATGTCCCAAAAAAATCTCAATGTGTGGGCCCCACCTCAGCTTGCGAATAATCCGGCGCACAAAAATGCGAAATATAATACTGTCAACCTGAGTTTAAATTATGTAGTAACAACGTGATTGTCAATGTTTGAGGAAGCATGTGTCACGCTCAGGCTCTGGAAATGTGGAGTATAACAACATGTACGATGATATGATGACATGATTATGATATGATTCTACTTACCGACATATGTGTATGCATGATGTTGCTTCAAAAAGCAAGTTTTGGTTATCTGGTTATTACACTTTGTCCTCGTAAACCCTATTTCGATTATGTTCCTTAAGCATCGTCTTTCATGCTTTACATACTCGACATATTCGGCATCGACCCCTTTTCTTCGGGGTCGCGTTTCATGCCACGTGTGTACACCCATGAGCGTGTAAGACGTTAGTAGAAGATGTTCCAGCTGGATTGGCGGGCTCCATTTCTTCCCGGAGTGCTGCTGAGTCAGAGTATATGTGTGTTATGGTATCTCGAGTTTTGTTAGAGACTTTGCAGACAGAGTTGAGTCTATAGCATGTCAGCTTGTAAGCGGCTCTATAAGCCGATGTATTGTTATGCATTATTTTACGTATTTCATACGATTATAGACTTCTATTGGATTTGAAAAAGTATGAAAAGATAGTTGATTTCCGAAAACCTTTCGTGATGTATTTATGTTATGATTTAAGGGCCAGTACGATTTGAGAATCACGAGAGTCAGCGGGTTCGCTCGGCCCTAGGTAAGGGTCGGGTGCCCATCACACCCTATCGGATTAAGGGTGACAACAGGTATCGAGCAGTTCGTCCTAGGGTTGTCCGCAAAGTCGTGTCCGCAGAGTCCTGTTTATGGTGTGAAGCCGGCCACATTTATAAACAGGAGGCTACGGGGCATCTAGGGTGGTTACTCTTCTTTCACCTCTTAGATCGTGCCATAGAGCCAAGTCATAGGAGATGGGATTCCTGTCACTAACTTTTGATTTCAGCAGAGGAACGACATCGATCGAAGGAGGCGATTGACGACATTAGAAGTTACAAAGCACGCAGGTAAGCAAAAGTACGAAGGATATATGCCGAGTAAGGCATTGACGTATGATTGAAATGTAAAGTTGGAAAGTAAAAAGGAAAGTAGGCAGGAAAGTGTAACAGGTGTAGCTTGAGTTGGGCATACGAGGTATGTTTATTATTTTTGTACTGTCGACGATATTAGGAGCCCTGTGTGGCCGTGATATAATATGATACATACATATATGTGTTGGCCCCGTGAGACATTGTTGGTATTTCGCGTGCGCATTTTGGGATAGTAAGGAATACAAGAGGAAACTCGCCAAAATTTTTTCTCGGAAATGATACGAGAATGAGATTGAAGTTTGGAATATGTTTGGGAAAGGTCGTGTCAACAGTAGTGATGGGACTTGACCGAGCTGTGAGTACGGCTGCCCTTTTGGAATAAGTTAATTGTGGAGTCGGTAATAATAGTAAATAGGAGGTCAATAGGGACGTGGTAACCATTAATTCGGAAAGGATTTGTACTATTAAGAAATGAGTTAGAAGGGACTGGTAGGTGGATAGAGTAATATATTAAGGCATCGCCTGAGTCGACAAGTAGGAGAAAAATATGATGAGATTATGGTTAGAAGAAGTAAGGATACGATTAAGACAAGAGCATGAAGGAAGAGAATTGTGATGGATAGGGAACGTACTGCTAAGATAGCTGGTGAGAGGTGTTGTGAGGACGTTTCGAAATCTGTTAGGACTTCGACTTACTCCAGATTATGTGGCGAAGGTCATGTGGTGAAGCGAACGCAGTTATCTTGGCGTTTAAGCATCGTATTTCATCGGAGTTCCAAGGTTAAGCGTGCTGGAGCGGGAGAAATTTTAGGATGGGTGACCCCCCCCCGGGAAGTATTTTGAAAATCTTATAAAATCTAGAAATAAGAAGTAAAGGAGAAGCTAGAGTAGCCTAAAGGAAATTAGAGTATGTGGAATGGCCAGAAACCTTAGGAGGTCGCGTAGGACGGGGCGGATCAGGTCGGTGAAGAGAAGGAGTTAACGGGAAAGAGGAAATAAAAAGAAAGCGAGACGACGGCGTAGTAATAGGTTATGATGTGTATGACGGAGGACACGAGTGTCATAAGTAACGGAACTGTGGAAGGCCAGATTATAGGAAGGTGAGAAACGAAGTAGAATGAGTGCTAGGAGATGACTGGTATGATACAAATAAACGCGGGTGAACGAAAATGCGTTTTGGAAATGAGAAAAGGATTATATAGGAGTAGAGTGTCCTGTATGACACAGAGGTAGCATAAGATTCCTCGTGTGTAGGATAAAAGACAGACATAATCGGGAGGAACGACAAAGGGATACCAAGGAAAGCACCGAGATATGTCGGGATAAAGATAATATTCCAAGAGAACTTTGGGTACTTATCGTCGGAATAAAAGTGCTGCCTAACTGAGGTTGGAAATGAGGACATGGGGCCAATTATAAACGGATAATGGTATAAGCACACCCCCAAAGGGGGGAAGAGGGTGAGATAAATGCAAGGACGAGATAGAAACAATCGACACGGTAATGTGTTGGATATGGATGCCTGAGCTACGAATGAGACCCCTTACTGAAATAAGTTAGTAAGATCAGAAAACTAGCCACAAACGGATAAAAGTCAGGATGGTATTTAGGGTAGAGAGAGAAGTTTTGCAGAGACTTTGAGTGGCATGACGCTAGGAAGTAGACGTGTATGAAGAGAAGAGTATGACAAGAGGACGAGAGGACCATGTCTAAGATTGAACGTACTTTATATAAGTTGTACAAGGACAGTGATGCCACCTGTAAGTATGGATATGCTAAGAATGAGACTAAGTGAGTACTTGATAAAAAGGTAAAGACTTAGTAATGACAATGCGGTCGTGATATTTTGGGTACGTTACAGAAAAATGCAACGATGGTCTAAGCTGAATTACCGAGATAGACCTAGTACTGAGGATAAACAGGACATGGCTATGATTGAACCAAAGATGTATTGCGATACCGGTTGCAGGAAAAGAGAGGACTTGAGGAACTGAAAGTGAGGTGAAGAAGAAACATGACTAGCAGATGAGACTGCATGTTATAGTAATAAAAGAAACCCCCTGAGACCCTTACAAGACCCTATAAGGCCAATTGAACATTCGAGGACGAATGTTCTAAAGGGGGGAAGGATGTTATATCCCGCATTTTGCACAATGGGATATCCCGAGTAAATTGCGAAAAGTTAAGGACAAGGTTATATTTTTTTCGGTTTTGTTAAAAATGCATAAGTTGCATATTCATCCTTTTATTGGTATGGAGCATTAAAGGGAAAATTTGGAATAAGGAAAATGAGAGGCTAGGAGTTGCAAAAATTATTTCATGAAAAGGCCATAAATGGCCATGTGGCCGTGGGGTAGGAATGGGTCCCACCCACATGTTGGCCAATTGTTTTAAGCCAAAGGGGGGACATGTGTTCATTTCATATTTGTAGGGGGCATGTATATATGTATATGTATAATTCATGACCATGCAAGACATATTCTTCATATATTCACCTTAAGAAAAATCTAAAAAATTGGAGAAAAAGGGAGAAAAGAAAAAAGGGGGGAGACCGGCCATGTGCTATATATATACATATGTATAAGTGAAGACAACACAAGACTTATTCATCTTTTTTTTTTCTAACTCTAGAAACTTAGGGAGAAGTGGAGAAAAAAAAAAGAGGAGCTTCCGGCCAAGGGCTGGTCAAGATGGTCCCTAAAGTTGATCATGGAAAATTATTTTCTCCTTGTTTTTCCACCAACTGGAAGGTCCTCCTTAATGTGGAGTAGTTGTTGGAGCGAACAAAGCGTTCATTCTTGTGAAGTATGTCCTAGCCGAGAAGAGAAGTTGAAGGGAAAAAGGTAAGATTCAATCCCCTTTTCATGTGTTGTGGATGATTTGTGTATGTTGTGGAGTGTGGAAATGAATGGAATTCATGAAATTGTGGTGTGGAAGTGGTGGCCGTATATATATATGTGTGTGGTGTAGGAATGATGAGTTGAATTTACTTGATGTTGCAGTTGTTGTTGTTATGGAATATGTGATGAAAATGAAGGTTTGATGACTCAAATTGAAGTTGTAATTGGTCGTGGGCCGATTTAGAACCTAAAGTGATTCTAATATAGTTTCTTGAATTTATGGAAGTAATGTTGTAAGTGTGTGGATTATTGGTGTCATTGACTTAATTTAGAATAAAGAAATGTATTGTTGTTTTATGGAAATTGGTGTTTTGGGTTCCATGGTATATTGGATGAGTTGTTTTGAATAATGTATGGATTGTTTGAAGCGTTTGAATTTTGTTTCAATGATGTCACGACCAAACTACACGGGCGCGGCACGGGTATCCGGCTAACCACCGAACACCTCTCACTTTATCGCTTTATCTGCTATCATCCATACTATATGCTCATGTTCATATAAGAAAAGCTATCATTCTTCTGTAATGCACTTGCTTTTATAAACATAGTTCTCTCTCGCTTATCAAAATAATAATATACATGTACATACACAAAAGCCATGGGACCATACTACCCACACCGCGTATCTACGAGCCTCACTCGGGACACTAGACATATAGACGGGACAGACCCCCGCCGTGTCCGGAATACATGTACACAAAATAATGTCTCGTAATTAGTACCCTCACCAATAAAGGAGGCTTCCCGCAACTCCGCCGATAGCTACAGAATCGGCACCGTCTCCCCGTCTACCCGTGGGCATGAACACGAGCGTCAAAGAGAAGGACGCGATGCGAATATTGTACCGAGTATGTAAAGCATGAGCAGTAATGATGGAGAAACATAACGGTAATATATGAAGTAACACAGACGGGAGTCATTAACATTTCCTTCATAGTACTTACCTCGTTTTCCGTAGAGGGCATTCCGTGTTCTATTTCGTACTCGTATACATACCTTCATATCCTTTACTTATTTACCTTTCATATCTATTATCTCGTCATACTCATGCCCGTATCACGTGCTTTGTATATACATAGCCCTTACTCAAGACCTTACATGATAGTAGTATATTCGTACCTAATCACTTGTCACACCCTTAATCCGACAGGCGTGATGGGCACCCGACCCTTACTTAGGCCGAGCGAACCCTCCGACCGTCATAGTACTCGTAGTCATAATGGGCCCCCAACTGTGCCATAAATGCGTAATGAAATTTTTTTTGAAAAACAACATACGGTGTATCTTTCAAATCAACATAATCATACCGTACACAAAATCTATAATGTCATGCATAACAATACGACGGCTTATAGAGCCGCTCACAACGGACATCTTATATACATGACTGCGTCTGCAGTCTCTAACATAATCGTATACAATAACACACGCATACACCGACTCGCAAAGACTTGGAGAAAATGGAGCTCGCCAATCACGAACCTTACCTTCGCTAATGTCTTCGACCACACAGGTGTTCACATGCAAGATGAACGTTCCCCCGAAGAAAGGGGAGTCGGTACGGAATATATGCGAGCCGAGGTATGTACGGCTTAGCAAAGATAATAGCAAAGATAAAGCATGAATATAAACAACATGGGATCATAGAACGGATAATGGGGTAAGAGAGTAACCTGTACATGTGAATGCCCTTTTGGCCGGATACTACGCATGCCTGTTTTTTTTTTTTTTTTTGAAAAACATTCCTTTTTCGTAGGCATGGAGAATAGAACTCATATCATGTCGTGTCTTGTCATAACATATCATGTCGTAACATATCATATCATGTCATATCATAGCGTATCATATCATGTCATAGCGTGTCATATCATATCATAGCGTGTCATATCATATCATAGCGTATCATATCATGTCATATCATATCATAGCGTGTCATATCATATCATAGCGTGTCATATCATATCATAGCGCCGAACGATGTCGGCTCGCCCACATAGCGCTCGAAAACTCCTCGCCCATAAATCCCGCGTCCGAGAGATAAGCCACCGACTGTGTGGCAATGAAACATGTTTCCCTTCCCATTCCCCCATGTATCCCTTCCCCCCACCCCATGTGCATATACATATCCTTGACGTATTCGTCATAGACATTTTCTCATATCTGGCATCATTCTTGTCATCATAGAATCATGTTCATCGTTTTAGTCATAAAAGCTTTCAAAATCATCAAACTTGGTTTTTGGAGAAAAATGAATATTTTGGAAAACATTTGCAAACTTTTAAAAAGAAAATCATGCCTTAGAACCATTACTCCCAACGTTTGAAAACGAGAACGTTATGGAAGCCTTTAACACGTCTCACGTTATTACATTCGTGGTAGAAACGTATCGTCGACATATTCGTCATAGGCATTTCTTCATATTTGACGTCATTGTTACCATTATAAGCCATATTCATCGTTTCTGCATAAAGGCTTTCAACCTCTTAAAATTTGGTCTTTGCAACATATGGACATCCCGGAGAACATTTACGAATTTCTGAAGGAATACTTGCCTTTAGAATCCTAGGCTTAATAAAGTTACCTAGCAAGGTTTTGGGACATTCCGGTGCCGTCGGTGAAAGTTGCATAAATTCAAGCTACCTTTCCAATGAAACATAGAAAGTCTAATTCAATTCTATTGAAAGAATAGTGGTCAAATTCAAACTTAGGTTTCTAGAGATAGAGTAGTCCCCGAGGCTCGTATCCAAACCTATTATGTCTAGGACATGCCAAAGAAGGAAGAGTAAAGCCTTACATACCTTTTCCGCTACTCCAAACTCGAGCTCTAAATTCACCAGAATCTACAATTTGGTCACATTTACCAAACATCAATTAGAGCGTTTAGAAGTTAAATCTTAAAGTAACACTTGTCTACCGAAATTTCGGCAGCACTTCCCCTATAGATACACCATCTCCAAAACTTCAACTTAGAAAATTTTAATCAACAACAATCCGGGAACTCAACCCGGCCAATCTATCAACAACAATGCCAACAATTATACTAACAATTCGCACCTTGACAACATTATTTTCCATAAATCCAAGAAACTATATTAAGATCATACAAATCTTCCAAGACAGCCCGCAACACTACAACTTCAACATGAATCATTAAACCTTCATTTTACGTCATAGAATTCATAACGATTTACGACCAAAATACTAGATAACATTAATTCCACATACCTACTCCAAATCAGCCCACTTTCAACCACCACAACAACATGCAAATTCCATGGTTTTCATCCATTTCTACATATTACAACAACACCCAACATGCTAAATACAATTAGTTCTTCAATCCTACACAACAACAACACACACACACGGCCACAATACAATTCACACGGCCAAGACTCAACATGCAATCCTTCATGAATTTCATTCATTTCTACACCTTACAACATACATAAACCCCTATGAAACATGTAAAGAAGATTGAACCTCACCTTTTTCCATTCAACTTCTCCCTCGGCTAGGCTTGATGAATTGCAACAACGAATGGTTTTCTCCCTCCAACAATCACTCCATGTCGTAGAGAACCTTCCAATTAGTATGAAAGCTTGAAGAAAACATCCTTCATGATCCACCTTACGGGCTGGTTTTAAGCCCCTCATAGCCGTTCCTCTTCTTTTTTTTCTTCTACTTGTTTCTTGAAATTTCTTGAGTTGTAAAATGATGAAAGGTGCCTTGTGTTGCCTTCTCTTAATATATATATATATATATACATGTGCATGTGCACATGGCCGGCCACACCCCTCTCTCTCCTCTTTTTTTTTTGTTTTCTTTTTCTCCAATTTTCTAGAAATTTCTTGAATTTTAAAAGGATGAATTCTCCCTTGTCATCTTTCTCCACAAATATGTTTTGGCCACTAAGACATAAAATGAACACATGTTTTATTGCATGGTTTGCAACAAGTGGCCAAGGCACAAGTAGGGCCCACGGCCACAATGGCTTTTCCAAGAAGTCATGAATTAATAGTAATTTCCAAATTCCACATTTGCTCTTAATAATCCATGCCACTAATATTTATGAGCGACTTGCGCAGTAAAACAAAACCGGAGAATGGCCTTGCCCTTAACTTCCCGCAATTGTCTTAAAATATTCCGACGTACAAAATGCGGGATATAACATCACCTCAATATATGTGTAGCATAATCGTACTCGTAACGACATCATATACTTATCTCATTCGTACTCACACGAATGTGATGCATATGGTATAATCATACAAACACAATCATACTCATATAGCTATCATACGTGAAGCATAGTCGTGCTCATACAAGCATCATGCATATAACATAGTCGTGTTCATAACGGTATCATACATGTAGCATACTCGTATTC
>NW_026716883.1:0-182509 GCF_029784015.1 Lycium ferocissimum | reverse complement strand
ACCAACCCCCTCAAACGTAATGACATTTGGCACATAAAATTAAAAATTGACCTTTCGTATAATGACAATAATAATATAGGTATGCTCACTAGACTCGGTTCTTTTTTTACTTACTTATAACTGACGAGTCATTAGCAGCCATAGGGGTTAGGGGTCCATATGGACCATATCCAATATATGCTTCATGAGATAACGTAATTAAACTAACACTTTGTTTGGATGGTTGTTACATATTGTTTCATAATGTATCGTATTATGTTGTAATATTTTGTGTTGTATCGTATATATTGTTTATTAACTCTAATGTTTGAATAGATTGACGTTTAAGTTGATACATCTACGATCAACAACTTGAAGGATAAACCTATAAGAAAAGTAGGGGTACCGGATAAAATTACCATAAAAAGGTAGGGTAAATGATAAAATAGAATTATTAGATAATAAAAACGAGAAAAAAAAGATAAGGTAATGACGCGATAACACCAAATCGGTCATTACATAAAATGAGACTTTTCGTCGTTACGTAACGATAGATTTAATGATACGATACATTAAAATTTAAGTAACAATCAAAACAAACATTATATTTAAAAAAACAACACAATATAATAGGTAACAACCATCCAAACAAGCTGTAACTAATTACACCGTGTTACATCCAATCAAATGCAAACATTATCAATTAAGGATTTATTTAGTTTAAACTAAGTAATTACACCGTGTTACATCCAATCAAATGCAAACATTATCTATTAAGTGATTTATTTAGTTATCTCTTTGTTTTTTATGGGGAAACAACAATAAACTGGACGTTTTTATTTATTGATTAAAAATAACTTATCACATGAATGGTTAATACTGCTATAAAATAATAAAATTAAAATGCAAGAGAACATATATATGAAAGAGACTTGAAGACATGATTTCTTTCACTTCTATGTGTCTTCCATAGACATAAGTGGTCCTATTTATAGGAAAACTAATTTAGTAATACATTTAGTCATCAATAACTAAAAGATAATCTACTTTTTATGATCACTAACTAAAAGATAATTTTACTTTTGTGATCACCAAAGTACTTTGAATGATACATGGACATGAATGATACATGGACATTCAATTAAATATTATTTACAACAACCCCCCTGAATGTCCATTAATAGATAATGTAATACTTCGTTAAAACCCTATGAGGAAAAATCACGGGAAAAAGTCCTAATGAAGGAAAAAGAGTACATATCTAGTAATACGCTTTGATAGTTGCCGCCTCGTTAAAAACCTTACCAGGAAAACCCAATTAGGACAAAAACCTTGGTTAAGGGAAAAAGAATGCAGCGCGTATTTTACTCCCCCATATTAAAGCATCAGTGCAGCGCGTATTTTACTCCCCCAGATTAAAGCATCACATAATTTTTGAAGATGATGTACTCCGATCTTGTATATACCGACTTATCATATCTTGAGGTTAGTACTCGTGTTTGTGATCGTATCCGTGAAAACGACTGGTCGATAATCTGCATCTTCATTCCTTAGATAGAGTTGCATCATCACCATATAATATTGTTAAAAAATCACGTCAAGTACATTCTTGACTTGTTTCATAATCTATACGATGTTATCATTCTAAGGTTTGATTGTCATGTATAATAACATGGTTTGACAGTAATCCTTCATGGAAAGAGATAACATATTTGAATCGAACTCTTATGTAGATAAGATGAATGCCCTGTATATCCAAAACACTTGACAATATTTGTTAGGATAAACATATTCATTCCATACTTTCATTAGCAGTATGCAATTGATCTTACTTCAATATCTCCATATAGGAGTAAATTATATCATGCTTGTAGTTATAGCAAGATATATAAGTGCATCAATTGCATAAAAAGATATGGTATTCGGGACCAATTCAATTTTCTTATTTCAACTTCTTTCATAATATAATGTCTTGCTTTTGTAAACTCTTCAAGAGCTCCAATAATATTCATATGAAAGATTCTGACTATCATAAAGAGACAAGGATAAACATAGTATATATGTACCATTCGTCAATGAATATACATTAAGGCTATTTCAGTACATCAGCCTTGATTCATTTAATCCATTTAAGGATTATATATAAACAAGTTTTCCAAGAATTTGTATATGCTTTAGGCATTTTGAATACTTCAAAAATTTTCGTATAAATTTTGTCAAGTAAGCCATATAGGTGTGACAAGCTTTCCATCATTATAAATTGTGACATCTTAATGTACGGACTACGAGTCAATCGCTTACCAAGATGCATCATATCACTTGGTAATTATTTCTATCGGCATGCTTTAAGAGACGTAGAACTCATATTCTCACAATCTTATACAATATTGCGCGCCATATCGTATCAAAGATATATCGTACGATGAGATATCATCTTGTATTGGTTCGCAATTCGACATAACTTGCCGAGATCTCATCACTTTGGATTTTTCGAAATCCGAACCTCTCATAAACGTTTATGAAGTGTTATGTCGTAGCTCTTCAAGAACTTACGTTACCTCCTTTGTTATGATCATTTGCTCCTCCCTTTTTCAAGGATTATTATATTTAGAATCGATTGGTCTACCATGCTCCATGCATGTCTTGTAGACTCGTCCTTGTGGACATTAGAACATTGCAGATGAAATATGAAATAGTTGGGTCGAGAAATGCTTCCGGCATTTGACTTGAATTATCGAGGATCATACTGATGATAATTCACAACGTATTTCTTAGCTGCTTATTCTCTCCCCCTTGTTTTAGTGACATATGTCCCCATTTTCTTTGGGAAATATATCCATTAATCATATACCTCACATCAAATGCTTTAAGATGGAAATATCTAGTTCCTGACCCTGAACCATATATGAGGGGAGAATTTATCAAAATTTATTGATCTGAACAGACAGGTGTTGTTGTATGCAATATATCATATCTCAGTCCAACATCTGAAGCTCTGTTCTCATAAGCAATGGTTTAGCTATATTATGGAAGCATCCAATGCCAAACCAGCTTAGATATAATCCAACACTATCAAGATGAATTGTCTAGATTACATATTCTGAAAATTGTGCTTCCAATTCAATTTTGAGCAAGCGTCTTCGTAAATGCCAAACTTCTAGTTGACAATAAACGTATATGTGACCGTCTCATAGATACATCTTTTTAAGACATCACATTGCGGGTGAAGGGGCCCGTATTCACCTTTTATATTTTCCAGAATTTTGGGGATTTAATCCCAACATTAGCTAGTGTAATCAACTTATCATGAGAACAAGCAACACAAACAAATTCTTGAAGAATCTTCTAGTTCTTCAATATGTTTTTAATACTCAATTAGCACGTCGATTTAAATCGGGACGATCAAAATGGTCTTGTCAATCGATAAAATTTTTTCGTACCGTAAACTTCAAGTTTACCATGACGAGTGCTATTTATTTTAATAAACTTACGGTTTACTATTGATAAAAAAGGTATATCAATAAACTTGGTTTATCGTGGTATGTGATCTCATCATGCTCGGTAACATTTCACATGTATTTCTTACCCGTAGTAACTTGGAGATATTTAATATTCCGATCATTTGTAGTCTCAGTATGATAACTATTTTTATTGTTAGTAAACTTCAGGTCTACTAAAGTGTTCCGATCGTACCAATTACGATCTACGATGAATGGTATTATCATATATAACATCTTCAAGAGACTTCAATTTATTTATCATAATCAGATATTATTTGGACAACTGTAGTGTCATGATATTTGTAAATAAATAATTAGCTCTTCTGGAGCCTTTGATATTTAATTTCTATTACTAAATGTTTCTTAAATAATTAAATTACCATGAAAGCAAATTTCTAACCTCTTCTGGTGTCACAAAATAAACATTGAATTCTAAACTTCAATATTTCAAACATCTCCTTCGGAGATTCATCATTAACGAATATTTTGTATCTAAGCGTCAACCACATAATAATCACATCCTTCGTAAAGGGATACATTAATGTTTATTTCCTTGAAGGAAATCAATAACAACCAACCATAATGTATTAATGTGATAATAGGAGAAAGCATTCTACTCGCTTTCTTTGCCTTAGAATGATACTTTAATATGTTTCGACGTACGGCAATATGTCTTCCAATGTCTTAATTTCATAACACAAAAAATAACATGTACATTCCTTGTATTTTATCTCGACAGAGATAGTTTGTGATATTTCTTCGTTCACTTCAGAAATGAAACTCGTTTATTCAAATTTGCTTAAAATACGACGTTTAGCAATAGTTCGTCATTTTGCTGAAGCACAAGAAGACATTGCTTCAGATATTGTCTCAGATATACTATCAATTCTTTCTACTTCAGGAGTGTAATGTTTCAAAGTTCTACTACTTCACAAGTAGATTTCACAATATTTACTACTTCAAGAGTAAACTCCTTCAGGAGTAAATTTCAAAATATTTCTTCTCAATTGTTCTACCTCTTCCGGAGATTAGTCCTGATAACTTCACAACCAAGTGCACGTCTGTATTGATAACCTTTACTAAATATTATCACATTCACTTCAGGGAATGTATCTGTATTTTTAGCTTTTATCAAAAGTTCTCATTCTTCAGGAATAGAACACAATCATTTGAACGTGTCTTAAGTATATCAAACCGTAATAGGTTAGAACTTCTTTCAAAATATTGCTACTTCAGGAGTAAATCGAGGCATATATATGATGTAGAGACTTTTCTCTAACACATCTTCAAATGTAGCCGCAGTAATGCATAGAAAATATTGTCACTTCTGGTGATCATAAACTTAACAAGGTAATACTAAATAGTTAACAAAAATTACCTTTGGAAGTGACGAATTCTGCTGATACTCGAAGGCAACCAAAGAACCATAAAATTAATGTCCAACAACTACGGAGATTATGGCAACAAAATTTTCAAGGAACATCAAACGAGGAGTAATATCCAAGAATTCTATGTCTGTAGCTTATTAATATTTCCAAGGTATCAAATACCTTTTCTTTCAATACCACTGAGATCTACTTATTGTTAACACCACTAGAATCAACAAAATAAGTAACACAGAGATTATTACCATCAACTAATGGGTGATGATATATTTCCCACACGTTTGATATATCATTCATCATTCGCTTAAAGACACGGATTCAAATTCGACCATAATTACTTACCTGGAAATTGGTTTGAGAATGGTACTCTCACGGCTCTACGAATCTTTAAACCAATGCGCTTTGATCGTTTCAAAATATTTGCCCAAGGCAGAGTCTCGTGCTAATAACGAGTTATAAAATAATAAAATTAAAATGCAAGAGAACATATATATGAAAGAGACTTGAAGATTGATGTGATTTCTTTCACTTCTGTGTGTCTTCCATAGGACATGACTGGTCCTATTTATAGGAAAACTAATTTAGTAATACATTTAGTGATCACTAACTAAAAGATAACTTTAGTTTGGTGATCACTAACTAAAAGATAACTTTACTTTGTGATCACTAAAGTACTTGAATGAGATATGGACATTCACTATTAAATATTATTTACAACACAACATTATAAATTGATTCATTGTTGACCTTGTAAATTTAGTGATTCATTTAAGTACATGATTCCTAAATCTGAATATTAATTAACTCAATTATAAATTGTGGATCATAAGGAGGCATGTATCACCATTATAACTTGTACGCCTGAAATATTTAAAGCAAATCACAAATCACAACCATTACACTACGTCAGTTATATGAACTATCACTATCTATGTTGCTTCATTTGGACCTATTTCAAATATTTAAATTCAATGCTATCATTTTTTGCCCAATAAATTTTAAAAATGTTTGAAGGGAGCTATTAAGGTAAAACTTACATGTATTGAGTGTTTATACCGAAGCAATGAATGTAAAACATGTTCCATTATATACATTTTTATCACTTAAATCACGGTTAAGTGACGTTATTTTTCACTTTAATTTTAATTGCTAAGGTTAACTTCAATAGTTTAATATAAATACTGAACGCAAATAAATAATATCCAACTCTTAATTAACTTGTCAATTAAGTTAGAAGAAACGACATTCCTTTGAATTCCAGTTCAATACGTTGGTGGGAATTCCTTAAATTTGGTTTTATCACTTCCTTGAAATTTCGTTGGTGAACCTATCTGTCAAGATTTCTACGTATTAACTTCCTAACAAAACACTAATTAAATTTTACCAGAAAAAAGGTGTGAAAATGAAGCAACTTCTTGATAACATTTTTACTTTCAAAATTCATCCATTCCTGACAATTATCAATCTCATTCTGATTACTAATATCAATTAATAGATCACAAGTTGTCTTAACCAGCTCTGATTAGGCTGGAATAGATATTTGACTTTGAAAAGTAAGGTAAAGTACTTGCGCAAGTTAATTTAGAAGTAGATTTCATATTATTACTTCTTTCTTTTTTGGCAGAATTCAAGTATTATATACTAAAAATAAAAAATATATTAGACAATCCAAATATTTTTTAAAGTTAACTGCATGCAAGTGTTTATACCTTAGAGTCGTTTCATCGCTAGTTAAAAGACTGGTAACTTTTTAGCTGCTTTGTATAAACTTCACCTATCAAGTACGTTGTTTAATTATCTTTCTACCATCCCACATAAACTAAATATATACAGTATAAGTTATGGGTTAATTTATCTATTATTTTATGTGAAATAAAAAATAAAATAATTAAACCTTACATAACTAATTTCTGTATAATTAATTCATGAATTTTCAATAACTACATAACTCTAACCAAAGAACCAATCAACCCGTTAGTATGTATTGATAAGCTTGTTTTATAAAAATAAGATTATAACTATAGAGAGTGGACCGAATTACACCAAACATGTAAAAACTTTTGTATATTGTCGGTGAAGATTTAATTATCTTATTATACTCCTATTTACTTAAAAATTATTTCAAAAAGGTAAAAAAAAAGTGAATAAGGAGTGGGGAATCCTATTCTTTAGAGCAAGGAAACAGACAAATTTTATGATTCCATCTAATCTTTTAAAAACGGAAAAAAAGCTGACCCTTTCTTTGCTATTCAAAAATCCTAAAATAGTGCCTTGGATTGGCCTCAAATACGACAACACCAAAACTCATTCAATTCAAAACCCCACAAACAGGAATGGCAATTGAATATGAACTAAATAAATAAGTATCTTTTCCTATAAATATTTCAATTAATTAATTCAAGTCTGACCTGATAGTCAAGTCACAAAATCTGCATGTGTACGTACTCTCTTTAAATGCATTGTTCACAAGAATATATAGAGAGAGAATCCTCTTCTTTTGGCTCTCTGCCCCTTTTTCAGGTTTTCAGTTTCTTTCATTAAAGAAAATTCAATTATTCACCCTACTTATAAAGACTGAAGAAAATTAGACCCCACCATTTATGAATATTTTTTTCCCCTTTATAAGAGCTTTCTCTCTTTGAAGAACAAACTATTTCTTGTTTGGTGGTGAAAAAAAGAGAAGAGTATTTTTTGTTCTTTGTTTTTGGTTACGAATATGGCTATTCAAGCCCAGTTATATACGGATAATCTTGGGTTTTCATTGGGTGGTTCACAAGATTTAATGGAAAACGGTTGTGGATTTAATCAGTTCGGTTTCACTACTCATCAACAACAACAACAACCCATTCAACAGAATTTCCAGCAGCAAATTTTGCCCCAAAAAATCAATCAGAATTTGATGAACATTAATGTGCCAAAACAGTATAGCAACGTTACTGAATCAATGCCTTTTTCCCAGTTTCTAGCCATCCAGATTGAAAAACAGAGGATTGAAACCGATCAGTTCATCACTTTACAGGTAAATGATTCTTAGTTTTGTTTTCTCCCTTTTTTTTAATTTGGTATGAAATTCCATCAAATTTTTGTTTATTCATGTTCGAGTTACAGAAATTTAACGATGGTTTTTTTATTTTGATGAAAACAGAATGAAAGATTGAGATTGGTTTTAAACGAGCAAAGGAAACAGCAACTAGCATTGATCTGGAGAAAATACGAAGCAAAAGTGCAATTTCTGTTAAAACAAAAGGATGAAGAAATAGCTAAAGCAGCAAACAGGACAAAAGAGCTTGAAGATTTCTTAAAGAAAATGGAAATAGAGAATCAAGCATGGCAGAGAATCGCCAATGAAAATGAATCCATTGTTGTGTCATTAAACAACACAATCGAACAGTTAAGAGAAAGTGGTTATTGTTTATCAACCAATGGTGAAGATGCAGAATCTTGTTGTGATGAACAAGAACAAGAACAAAATGGAAAAATGATATGCAAAAGCTGCAATTCTCGATTTTCGTGCATGGTTTTCTTGCCATGTAGACATCTTTCTTCATGCAAAGCTTGTGATTCTCTTCTCCATCAATGCCCTGTTTGTGGAATACCAAAAAAAGCTAGCATTGAAGCCTTGTTTTGATCAGGAAAAAAAAACAATGGTAAATGAGTAGTTAAATTCATTAATTTCTTTTGTGTTTTTTTAATCCTTTGGTCAGGGGGATTTACTGTTTTTTTTTGTGTACTTTTTTGATGAAATCCCCTAGTGCTGATGAAACGAATAGTGTTACTGGTGTTTAGTGTACAGTGAAAACTGAAATGAAGCATCTTTTTTAACCTTTCTTGGAGACGTTACTTTTTTACCTTTTTTTGGTGACTGAGATTTTAATTCTTTAGCTTTATACAGTGATTTGATTATATAGCAGTCGTTATTTTAGTGTAAGTAATTTGGAACCGTGACAGAAAAGGTTGATAGTAATAGCAAATATGTCAGAATTCAGTGTGGCTCTTTTACAAGAGCTCCAGTAAGTATTTTTTTTTTTTATCACTTTTAACCTTTTTAGAGAAATTTTCCTATTTTTTGAGTAGGCAATGTTGATTGTTCAGTGAGCTGGAGATTATTTAAGTAGGCCTGTTGCTATAAAACTAGGCATAAAGTTACAAAAATTCGGCATGGATAAAGTGACAGAATTAAAGCTTAGTTGGGCATATCTTTCTTTTTGGTACGTTACGTAGACCTCCTAATAATAATTATGTGTCAGAGACATTAAACATTATTTATTCACAGTATAAACTATCATGAACGTAATTAGTTGAATAAATATTCTTTAATTCATTTACTTTAAAGATCTACTACATATTAAAGCAATGGCGTGAATAAATGGACGACGGCACAGTACAACATGAAAGGAGGAGGGTCCAAGAAGGAAGTGATTTGTTTGTCTTGAAAACTGGAAAATCTCATTAAATGACTGTTGTTTTACCATTATTTTGTTACTCCTTTTTACCCGATGAATGCAAGTGCATGGAACTTTCTCATCCTTTTTTCATTTTTACCTGCCTCTTGAGCATTAACAGTAAACTTATTTGATCACGATATTTACAAAAATGTTAAGTTATTAATGGTAGTGAGAAAACATATACAGTAGTAAGATAGCAAATTAAACAAAGAATCTTTTGAAAAGAAATGCGAATTCGCTTCGGAAAATCTCCAATTTGGGGTAAAGTATTCCCTAATAAAGATAATTCCATACTCAGGACCTAGATCCATCACAGTCTTTGTTGGTTAAATCTTAATGGATATAAGGGGTTGTTTGGTTCGCAGACTTAGTTGTCCCGATATTATAGTCTTGAGATAAATTTATACTTTTAATCAAACATACTATAAATTTAATTGAAAACTTAATACTGAAATATCCAAGTACCAAAAACAAACCCATACAATATATTAGTAGGAGGAACAAAAATCTTTTGAAAAGAAATGGGCTGCCCAAAAATTTGGCAGCACAGTATTTAATAGAAGGTTACGTTAATAGAGTAGTAGTTGGGGGCAGAGTGTCAGCAAAGTCAGTTTTGTGTGAAGCTGAAATCTGAATTACGTGTTGTACTGTGCGCTGCGTACGGCCAAAGAAGGAGGAGTGGACTTGATTTTGAGTCGTACTCAAATTGGGCTTTGAAACAAGATCCAATAGCGTGTTGTAGGCCTCTTTTGTCTACATTCCCGTCAAAAATGTGAAACCAATACGTAACGCCTTTGACTCATTCGTTTGTGAAGAAGAAAAAGCGGGATTCTCGATCTTGAATTTGGTTTCCCTTACTTTCTGTTAAATCTATCTTTTGAAATACTGATCTGTGGACAGAAGATAAAGGAATCTGAAGGAAAGTGAAATCTGAAGGAAAGATGATGAAAAAAAAAAAATCTGTGGACAACTGATTGAAAATATTTTTAGGGAAATTTTTTAATGAAATTGTGCAAAATAAACAATTATTTAGATAATAATAGCTTCACATATCTGAATGTGAATGCACATATAAATATTAAATTATTGTATTAAAAGTCTGAATACTAAACAATTGAGACTGTAGTTTTTTCAACATATGTATATATAAAATTTATCTTTATTTAAGAATTTATAAATATAAAATTTAAATAATATTGAATTAGCTTTACAATAACAATAAAATATTTTTAAGAATATGGCACACGGTGGTGTGATCAATGGCTAGCGATGATGGTTGTGAGTGTAGATGGGAGATTGTGTTGGATGATAAGTGATGGAATATAGGCATACGCAGCGGAAGCAAATAGCCAGAATCGAACTTGCATGTAATATAGACAACACATAATCAAAGATTTTAATCAAACATAAAATCGATACTTATCTCTTGAAGCGTGACCGTGACTGCAAATCGAACCTTCAAGCACGAGCAAAAGTTGTCCACGTGTTCATCCTTCAGTTCCACAGTCTTCTGCTGTGTAACCCGAATAATACCAGAATTTGCGAAATTCGTGTGGGCGAATTTCTATGGAAAAGTTGAAGAAACTTCTAAAACCCTTAGCCTCCTTATGGAATAAGACCCCTGTTTTATAACTACAGGTTTAAGGGTTTTCACCCTTTTCCAAAACCTGTTGGGTCTTTATTTTCCACCAAGAAATAATATTTCATTTAATTCTTTATTATTCGGGCACAGCAGGGACCACAGAATTTAATTAACGAGGCTTCCTATTATGGAATTAATTCGAAATATACGAATTAATCTTACCATAATAAATTACGATTTATTCCATAAAAATCGTTCCACTAAAAAATCGCACTCCTCGGTTCAATTTCGAAATCTCTCATTAAATCTTATTTAACTCCCCATGTTAAGATTACAGATACCAATCAATTAAATCAAATTACTGACAATTTAATTCATTGACTAATTGAATCCTTTATATTTCCGCTTAACTTATATCATGTGACGGATACAAAATCCACCTGCAGGGTTTTCACATGAGACTTATAAGCATCCATAAAGGGGTATCATCAATCTCAAAGTCGAGACATGGATTCTATCAACTAATTATTACTTCACAAATGTAATTTGCCATTATCCGATTTACCAAGAATACATAGACCCGCAATTGAGTCGTACCTTTTAATAAATCAAAATAATGAACAAATCACATTGATCATAATAATTATATCAAGATTAAGAGTATAAGTACATTTAATGAACTAGAGAATTTGTTTTATATATTCAGTACAAAAAACACTTATCTCTACTTGGTCCGTTCAATACATACAAAATGTACTAGCACAAGAAGACGGAACTATACTGTTCCCATAATGAAGATACATTATATTAATCTTGGGCTACAATCATACCGATGGCTTTGTCCAATTCCATCTTAGATTGTGAACATAAATTTTATACTTATAAGAATCGACGATTTAATCTTCCGTGTATAAGCTAAACTCTATACACTAAATCATCTATATATAAGTAAAGGACACACATACTAGTACATGATCTATTTAATTCTTTATTAAACAATGAATAAATAATTGTTCTATAATAAATACTATATCCAAACACATGGTTAATAGTATATATATCCCAACAATCTCCCACTTAGACTTTTAACCATGACAATTGTTAGAATATACCATGTCTAAACGCATGGTTAATGGTATATACCCCAACAACTCCACTTAGACTTTTAACCATGCATTTACAACTTTCACATGTATTCCTTTTGCACGACTACCAAAAGTCTTAGAGACTAAGTTCTTTGCAAAAATTAACTTACCAAGTTGTTTTCTAATGCAACTTCGTCTAGTAGTGCTTCGTCGTAACTGACCGGTTCTGTACTACGATCTTCAGGGATCCTATCATGAAACTCTCCAAAAAAAAAATGTATTTCTTTTCAGGAATCCTATCATGCAATTCTCCCAAGAGTATACACCGAACCGATCTTGGTTATTATTCTCCCACTACGACTAAGTACTACTACTATTATAGTCATACTAACATATTCTTGAGTCTTAATATTATCTTCATTGCCTTTCGGTATTGAAAT
The DNA here is from genome assembly GCF_029784015.1 of Lycium ferocissimum. NCBI lineage: Eukaryota > Viridiplantae > Streptophyta > Magnoliopsida > Solanales > Solanaceae > Lycium > Lycium ferocissimum. The sequence goes on along the minus strand of NW_026716883.1, from coordinate 170,093 downwards.
ATTAACGACTTCATATAGTGTTATTTGCTCAACATCACTCTCACTACTTACGTAGTGAATTTCCTTACGCCTATTAACGTTACTCCCACTACTTAAATGCAATGGAACGTCAACCCCCGACTTGTCGGTTAGATGTTCTTGAACTTTTGAATATTTTAGATGACTCATTTGCTATTTCTTTGCTCAGTTCCTATAAAACTAGTTTACTTCTAGGAACTTGGTTTATTAAAAAGTCTTTTTCTAAAAATCTGGCATTTGTATTAACAATTACCTTATTTTCTTTTAGGACAGTAAATAAACCTCCTTTCGTTCCCTTTGGATATCTAATAAACATGCGTACATCCGTTCTTGATTCCCACTTATTTGTTTTCCCTTTGAACACATGTGCTAGACAACCTCATATCCGAACATGTTGCAGATTTGGCTTACATCCAATCCACTGTTCTATGGGTATCAAAGGTACTAACTTAGAGGGAATTAAATTAAGAATGTAACTAGCAGTTTCTAAGACATATCCCAAAACGAAAAAGAAAATATAAATAAGTCAATCATTAATCTTACCACCTTCAAAAGAGTCATATTTCTTTTCTCTTCCACACCAATCTATTGTAGAATACTTGATGTAGACAATTGAAAATTCAATCCCTTTATCTAATAAGTAACTAATGAACTCTACAAAGAGGTACTCGCCAGTACGATCAAATCGCAGTGACTTAATATATTTTCCCTGACGCTTTTCATTTCGGACCTTAAATACCTTGAAATTAAAAAAAAAAAAATTTTCAAAGCATTCGGACCTACAACTAGAGCATCAAAATATGATATATTCATATCATGAGTAATCTTCTTTATAATGTCAACAAACATACTATACAAAATCACCTACTATTTTTTTATACTTGCCTTGAAGTTCATTATAAACTAAACACACAAATAAGAGAAATGGATTGGCTTAACTTATCATTAACCATTTATTTCCTTTTAAGAGAAACATTAACCATTACGCCGTCTCTTAGTCATTTTTCCTTCTAAATAGGACTCAACATTTTGAGCAAGTGGGTGGTTGCACCAAGGTAGTGCTTCTTTGAATGTCTACTCAAAATCACATTTCAAAGTTCATTATACCACCTCGAAACTTAACTTTCATTAATTTGAAGAGAAAAGGTCTCTTAGTCATTTTTCCTTCTAAATAGGACTTACAAGTCGGTAGTGCCTCTACTTTCAATGAACCTTAAAGGTTCATCATTTGACCAACTTCGAAATTTTATTCAGATTAAAATGACTTAGACACAAGCGTCACAGATAAGTTCATTCAATTCACGAAAAAAAAAATTATTCTGCGAGGAGACAGATTAACATTATTTAGGTTCGGAGAGTTATTAATTTAAAGGGTCAAGCATCAATGTACCACACGAGATAAAATGTTTATCAAACTCAATAACACAAGAGTTACAAGAAAAATAAACTAACTATCCATCTCTTGTTTGGTTAGAAACTGAAAATAAATTCTTTAGAAACCGAAAATAAATTCTTTCTAACGAAGTTACATATAATGCATCCTTTAAATTAATGTCTTATTTCTATCGAAGAAATTCGACTAGTAGTAAGTGGGCCGGATAAAATCTATTGAGAATTTGAGATATAATCATTAAATAGATCATTAGTTATCTTTGAATGAATAATAAAATTCAAACCACACATCACACATATAACCATGCTTACCGAATAGCTTAGATTCGATAGGGAAACTTAACAATTCATGCAAAATATATGAGTCATGCCGTATATATCACCCTATAAAGAAACAACCAACTCAGATGGAGAGTAAACTGCTAATTTATATTAGGTAAATATCCCATTTAATTATCCCTAGTTCCATTGAACCAACGTGTAACTCAGTTGGAGAGTCAAGACAAGCTATCAATTAACTAGGGACTAGAACACAGTAATTAACCATAATGAATCTATCCGATGGGGAGGAAGACCTATGTCAACACATAAACTCATTATATCACTGCTATATACAATGGAGACCATAGAGAATGAACCCTACCACCACTGTTTGAAGAAAAAAAAATTATTTAACAATTTTTTTTCAGAAAACAGCAAAATGACCAAAAAACCCATCTAAACGACCCCGGATGGCCAAAAAGGGCCCAGTTCATGAGAAAAGCTCATAAGTATTGCTCAGTGGGTCGTTTCGATGAACCTACCAAATTTCGAATCAATCGGAGTTCGTTAAAAATCAGAATTCCGAAACCATGAGCAATTTGGAAAGAGAATTTTTTTTTTTTTAGCCAAAACAAAATTAAAAAACATATACATTTGTTCAGTAGTTCTTATCACATATCATCATTAGCGTACTAATATACATGAATCAAGAACAACGAACAAAATTTTAAAATATGTTTACATAATCTCAGTGTTGCTTTCTGGAAATTAGCATGTTTATGTAATCATTGAATATAAAATTCAAAACACACCACATAGATATCCATGCATCTTGAACAACAAATTTCAATATAAAAGAACAATTCATGCAACATATATATGTGATGCCAGATATTCACTCTATAAATTTAAAACCAGAGCTAACTCAGATGAAGAGTATGCTTTTTGCTAATTTAAGCCAAGTGAATACCATTATCATTATCTCTAGTTCCATTGACCTAACATGTAACTCAGATGGAGAGTTAATACAAGTTATCAATAACTAGTGATTATACCTAGTGACAACCCATAATAAATCTATCCGATGGGGAGGAAGACCTAAAATCAACACATAAATTTATTATTTCACTAGTATTTAGTCATGAAAACCATAAGGAAGAATCTCTATCACCATTAGATCATAGCCAAGTAATTTTTTTATAAAAAATTAATTTTCGTAAAAAAACGAAAAAATTGCCCAAAACACCATCTAAACAACCGCAAATCACCGAATAATGACATGAATCACCGCAAAGCGAAGAGTATTTTTAGTGGGTCGTTTCCGATGAACTTACCGAATTTCAATCAATCGAGTTCGTAATATTCCGGATCTCTAAATCTATGACCAAATTCGAAAAATGACTTATTCAAAGCGATTCAAGGGGAAAAAAATATATGATCTATATCCTTATTATCATATATCAATTCATATTAAATTATCATGTGTAATCATGTTCCAATTTAACATAAATAAAATCGAACATAAAGAATAGTTTTTCATACTTAAAACACACTTTAATCCGAAAGAACAACCTAAAACCTATCTAAACAAGTTCAAAGATTATTTCTTACTAGGTGTTTCAAATGAACACACCAAATTTCGTGTCAATAAGAGTTCATGAAATTCTTGATCTCCAAACTAACCAAATTTAAAATAACCGTTTTAGGCATAGCTAAGGATTAAATAATCTATTTAGGTTTCTATTCTCCTTTTATAATTATCCCTCGAGCTCAAGGCATATATTGTGTCCCTTCTTCGGGTAAGACACACGGCAACACTAATTACAACAAATTGTCCTCACAATTAATACACAAGAATCCAAGATATTATGCTTCTCCCTTTCGGGTGAAAACCTCGATATCTCTTCTCATGAATTAATTAAGCATTACTAGTTCTAAAAGATAAATTTTCTATTGATAGATAAAACACCACCACTAGTATACATTTATTTAAGGACAATTTTCACAATACATTGAGAATACTCCAATGACTCAAAAAATAAACCATATTAATGGATCCTATTTATTAATCATAAAATCTCAATCCATGTGTCAATATAATCTCTCGTTGCATGTATAAACTTCAAGAATTTTCAATGACTCCAAATAAATAAACCACTTCGATGTAATTATTTATTAATCATAAAGTTCTTATTTTATACAATATTATGTACACAAAAGAGATAATAATACCCATGAAAGTAATAAGATGTCAAATAAAATCTGAGTTGGACCAATCAAAAAATAAAAGTCTGGGAAGTGCTCATGTATACTAAAAAAAAAAAAAAAAAACACGGCAAACTATACCAGCACTTCATCCCTCTTTTGTTAATTAATTATTCTAATGCACAACCAAGTCAGGAAAAAAAAATTAACATGCTGATGAATTATTTAGTCACGGTAAACTACGGCATAGAAACCTTGATGACAAAAAATAATCAGAACAAAACCATGTTTTTTTTGTTTAGCAATAACTATGGATGAAGCAGGAAACCTGCTCCACTTGGCAATTCTGCCACAGCCGCAGACAAAAACCTTAATTTTGTCCTATGTATTTTTCTTTTATTATAAAAGAACCACGGAAAAAAATGTTAAAACCTAATCTGCATTAAGACAGCCGCCACCATTCCAACTTCTTCCTCTTCTTTTAACTTTGCAGAACAATAAGTAATAACCCATCTTGCAATAGTATTAAAAAAAAACACACAGTAAACTATACACCACAGATATCCACATCCAGTAATCAAAAAAATTTGAATTCGGCTAAAAAAAAAAAAAAAAGGAACTCAGGCTAAAGATTGGATACTCATGTATATAATCGAACATACATACAAATATACATGTTATCTAGTTAGATGCAAGCAGGCTCTTGATGCCAATTGATGGAATATAGGCATACGCAGCGGAAGCAAATAGCCAGAATCGAACTTGCATGTAATATAGACAACACATAATCAAAGATTTTAATCAAACATAAAATCTATACTTATCTCTAGAAGCGTGACCGCACCAAATCATTGAACCTTCAAGCACGAGCAACAAGTTGTCCACGTGTTCATCCTTCGATTCCACGGTCTAATCCGTGTGTCCAAATAATACGAAATTTATAAAATTCGTGTGGGCGAATTTCTATGAAAAAGTTGAAGAAACTTCTAAAACCCTTAGCCTCCTTATGGAATAAGACCCCTATTTTATAACTACGGGTTTAAGGGTTTTCACCCTTTTCCAAAACCTGTTGGGTCTTTGTTTTCCACCAAGAAATAATATTCCATTTAATTCTTTATTATTCGGGCACAAAGGGACCATAGAATTTAATTAACGAGGCTTCCTATTATGGAATTAATTCGAAATATACGAATTAATCTTACCATAAATTAAAATTATGAATTATTCCACTAAAAAATCGTAAATGCACTCCTCAGTTCAATTTCGAAATCTCTCATTAAATCTTATTTAACTCCCCATGTTAAGATTACAAATACCAATCAATTAAATCAAATTACTGACAATTTAATTCATTGACTAATTGAAACTTTTATATTTCCGCTTAACTTATATCATGTGACGGATACAAAATCCACCTGCAGAGTTTTCACATGAGACTTATAAGCATCCATAAAAGGGTATCATCAATCTCAAAGTCGAGACATGGATTCTATCAACTAATTATTATTTCACAAATGTAATTTGTCATTATCCGATTTACCGGAATACATAGACCCGCAATTGAGTCGTACCTTTTAATAAATCAAAATAATGAACAAATCACATTGATCATAATAATTATATCAAGATTAAGAGTATAAGTACATTTAATGAACTAGAGAATTTGTTTTATATATTCGGTACAAAAAAATACTTATCTCTACTTGGTCCGTTCAATACTTCCAAAATGTACTACACAAGAAGACGGAACTATCTTTGTTCCCATAATGAAGATACATTATATTAATCTTGGGCTACAATCATACCGATGGCTTTGTCCAATTCCATCTTAGATTGTGAACATAAATTTTATACTTATAAGAATTGATGATTTAATCTTCGTATATAAGCTAAACTCTATACACTAAATCATCTATATATAAGTAAATGACACACATACTAGCATGATCTATTTAATTTTTATTAAAAATGAATAAATAATTGTTTAATAATAAATACTATATCCAAACACATGGTTAATAGTATATATCCAACAATCTCCCACTTAGACTTTTAACCATGACAATTGTTAGAATATATCATATCTAAACGCATGGTTAATGGTATATACCCAACAAGTACTACAATCACCTTATAAATCTACAATACGATAACCTTGCAGTTGCTTGATTGAAGCAAAGTGTAAATTTCAAGTGGATTTTGAAACAAATGCAGCAACACACCAAAGAATAAGACTTTTATCAAAATTGCAGAAGTCGAAAGTTAGCAGATGTGAAACATGAGGATTAATGACTATCCTTGAAAGCTTTTTGCTTAGTTTCTCATACATATATATTTATGTCTCTTACATAGATGATGAACAAAGCTAAAAACTTAAGAAAAAACAATTACCGGGATGATTTTTTTTACTGGTCCGTAATTAGCTAGTTTTTATATTTTAGATACATGAAGGGACTTAAGCTAAACCCAAATTGGATAACTAAAGTCTATGAAAAAACACATATCTCGTGCCAAAAAGTGAAAAATTGGGCGGGATATCCAAAAGAAGCTAAAATTTAGCGGGACTAAAAAAGGGCAAGGCGCCAAGTAAACACTAAAAGAGGCAAAACTTTCTCTCTCAAAGTAAAATCCCTAAATCTCCTCGCTCAAAAGCTTGAATCCACAGCAAAGTAAAACCTTCTTGTCTGCGTACAACCAGTATTATCCGGCTATATCAAGAGTGAGTCCTTAATCCTTCATCTCCTTCTTCATCTATTTCTATTGAAACCAGAATTTTTATCCTCTTGTTCTATCTTTATCTCTGTGATTGGCTTTTTTAGGATTCTAATTAGTGTTATGTGAGCTAAAAAGTGATAGTACTGGGTTTAAAGCTAGGGCTTAGAGGTCAAGGAGGAGAATTTTGAGAGTTTATTTTAGGATTTTCTCTATTAGGGTTGTGATAAGCTTGTCTTCTGGGTCTTTCTTGAAGGGCTAAGAAAGTTTCATTTGGGCTGTTATGGTGGTTTTTCATATTTGGTGATGAATTGGTAATTTTTTTAACCATTAGAAGCTCTAATTCAGATATTTGTAGCTTGAAACTTAAATGAATAAAAAAAAGTATATTTTCATTTTGTCAATTATGAATCTTTTTTTTTTTTTTTACCAGGAAAATTTTAATATATCAAATTTGTGAATTATAATTCTATATGCAATAGAGTATTTAAGCTAAAGAAGAAAGAAAAGTAGAACAACAAAATCTTAGCATCATAGCTTAGTAAAACAGAAATGAAATTTATTTACAAGATGCGCTGATGCTTGATTGAGAGGAAAACCATAAACCTAGTTTATTGTTGAAAGTGGATGGCTGAACTATTAGCTTATAAATAAATTAAAAGTTTAGGAGTAATGGAGTTCTTTGTAGAGTTTACATTCTGTCTCAACTTATTATTCTGTTGTATTAGAATAAGTAAATTAAACTAGTTGAATTGGAGTACTAGTCTGAAATAGAGATATCATAGTTGGCACTTCTTATTCACATAGTACTTGGCTATAGAACAAAGTTGGGCAAAGTTAATGGTTGATGCAGAAATTGCAAGTTTAATTTGGAAGCAATGTTAGGAAAATGGTGTTTTAACAGAAATTGGTGTATCAGATATCTATACTTGACAGTTTCTATGGATATATTGTTTGAGAAATGGTTATTCAAAAATTACACGAAAGAAAAGGAATCAGCGTTTGCCCTCTAGAAATATGACTGAGTTCAATTAAAATGAAGAAAGCGTTGAACTTTTGTTGTTTGCTGCTTTTTTAAAAAGTAAGTGAATAAAACAGATGTTGGGAAATCTCGTGATTTTTCCGAGATTTTTTAAAAATTGGATGATGATGTTGTAGATTTACAGAATCCTACACAAAATAAGCAAAAAAGAATGACTGAAGTGAAGTATCACTTTATGCCATTAGCATATTCATCATTTTTCTTAAAGCAAAATCCACTAGCCATTTCTGGTGCCTAAGGCTATTTATTTATTTTCTTGAAAGCAAACCACAAAGGGAAAAGTACAAGCAAAGGGGAAGGTCTTACCTTACTAATCCTTTTGAGGCAAAGAAAAGGAAAAGCCTCTACTACTAGCAAGCATGTAAACAATAGGAACTTGAAAGTACCAAATAAGCTATGATCATCACACACTCTGTGATGATATTACAAATGATAATGCTAAGATAATGAGAAAATAATACAAGAAAGAAAATAGAGTCAAGACCCTTCTTCTTTGGACTTGTAAAATCTTCTAAAGTATGTAGTTCTTCAAACTTGTCTTGATCTTCTAGCCTTTCCAAAAAATCTTGGAACTTCATTTATTTTTCTTGGATCTTGTGGACTTATTTGAAGTGGTAGGAGCTGCCACTTTCTTGGACCATGGCATTATGCAACACTTTAGCACCATTTCCTGTAGTTGCTGAATGTTTCTGCTTGTTTGCATTTGCATTACTCTTCTGCTTAGCACCAGATTCAACTGCATCCTGCACTTTCAAGGTAGACTGTTGCTTGTGAATTGGTGTCACACATTCAAATACCTTGTATACCTGTTAAGCTGCTGGTACACTTGCATCATTCTCAGCAAGTATCTTTTGTTGATGTGCTAGAACTGTTGTGGCTGTTGCCGGAATATGATCAACTTCTTGACTGCCACTATTAACACTTCCTTCTGGAGCTTGCAGCCACCAGTTTCCTGCATTTTTCTATTATCTTCATTTGCCTGCTTCTGAACAAAGATCAACAACCTTGCCAAACATGATATCAACTGGTTCTTGTGAGGAACCTGATGAATCCTGATCTTGATCACCTTGTTTACCACTTGAAATCTCACCCTCCTCAAAATCTTCTTCCATCTGGTCACTCCATAATTTCCTTTCTCCACTAATTCCATAAGTAGTAGAAGGAACATCAAGACAAGCTTGATTAGTAGTAACCAATTCTTCAAAAATCTTAACCACATCTGGTGTTTGCTTAAAAAAGAATTTTCCACTCATTGATTTGTCTTAACAGGTGAAATATTCTTTTTGCCAGGAGTGAACACCTTGTCATTAACATTCAACTGCCTAGCAATACCTTCAGCACCCACTGGAGCATCTTGAACCACTTGCTTCTCTACATTTAAGGACTTCTCCACAATAGGTGTTGTTGGTGAAGTAACCAGTTGCTTCTCAGATATAAAAACATCAGCTGTAACATTATCCATACATTTAATTTCTGCATTCTTTTGAGCAACTGGTGTTGCATTCAGTTGCTTATCAGAATTCTCATGTACCTTTGTACCATTCAGAGATTTGTCAACACATTCCTCTTCAACTCGTACAGCTGCTGTTACTATTTGCTTTCCAGTGTCATCAACAACAAAACTCATATTTGCATTAACTGTATCAAAATGAGTTGTAACCTCTTTATCATGTGCTGCAACCACCTGCTTTCCTCCATCATGAGTTGTAACCTCTTGATTACATGATTTTTTTGTTAGTATATTTTCTTTATAATTTTTTTTTTTTTGTAGGTTTGCTATGAAACCATCAAATAAAGAAAATGAGGTGGCATCCACTGTGAAAGATACTGCCAAGTATGTGTTTGTTGCACCAGGTGCTATTGGGAAGGGACGAGGGAGAGGGCATAAATTTGTGCGCTCTTTAGGGGATAAAACTAATATTTCATTTTCTCCATCTACTGATCAAGTTATGCAGTACAACCAAACTGTTGAAACAAGTAGGTTTCTCAAATTTATTGTGTTATCAATTTGTCCAACTAAATTTTAGTGCTAAAATTTATACTAATATGATCTTCTTATACCAGGTCCTGTAGTGAAGGGACGAGGGCTAGGACTTAAATCTATGTGCCGTTTGCAAGCGCTTGGAAATGAGGTGGGATCCTTCCATAAGAGTACAAGATCAGATTCTACCATGTCTATTGATCAAGGAATACGACCAATGAATAAAAATCCATTGATTCTTGAGAAATGGCATATGCAAACTAATATTCCATCCTTTTCATCTACTGATCAAGTTATGAAATACATCCAAGCAAATTCAACAAGTATGGTTTCTAAATTCTATTATTGTTCAACGATTGTACTGCTTCATGGGATATAGTTGAAGATGGTGAACTGTTGTAGCCTATGCTGGGAAATATTAGTTTCTTTGCCATTTTGGTGTTGTTTAAGATTTGAAAGATTCATTCTTTAGACACATCTAACTAATCCCTGTGTGCATTAGAGCTTTAGACACATCTAAGTTTGATAGTTCAGTCATACTTGGTTGTTTGTCTTGCGAAACACCTTTCTTATGATTGTTTGACTCAAAGGCTAAGTATAGGAATCATCATTTTACTCTCTGTGATGTCCTATTTAAGTTCTTCCAGTTTCTCACATCTCCTTGAATTGGTCCCAGCAAAAAGATCTCACCAGTATATCTTCAGTTGAAATGGGTTGTAAAATTAATTGTATGGTGAATATCTCAAAAGTAATTTTCTCCAATGAAAAAAATTCTCCTACCTCCCAAAAGATATAACCGCTCACAGAAACACTTGTCGCTTGTATTGTAAACATTTTGTGAGATGTGATTTCTTAATCTCAATAGAAATTCCAGAAAAGCAATTATATGTCTTACATTTGATGTCACATACATAAACAAATTAGGTGAGTTCTCATTATTATCCACTAGAAGACAATTATTATGTTATGGCAAGCTTGAAGATATAACATAAAACAAGTAATAGCTGTTATACATGTAGATTTTGTACGAATTTGTAGACATCATTGTTGCACGTTGAACTTGTTTGGTGGCTGGAATCTTATTTGTAATGGAGAAATGCTGCTGAAATTTTGTCTTGTTACTTAACCAATTTTCCAGTTGATTTTTTGTATTCTTTTTCTAAATTGATTTTTAATACTTTTACAGGTTATGGAAATTGAAGGTCACCAGAAGCAAACTTTTGAGGACAAAAAGGTTGACTATCATTTTGCTAGAAATGTTGGGAAAAGTGTATATTACAGTCTAGGGGATATTAGCTATATAGGTTTTTGCTATGGGTCTATGTACAAAATACTGTGACTAAATTACATATAGGTTTTTGCTATGGGTCTATGTACAAAATACTGTGACTAAATTACATCTTTGATGTACAATGCCAGTAACTGATATATGGTGATCATTTTTTGTAATTACTTTTTCTATATATATGAAAGCATCATCATCTTTACATTAATTATTAGATTTTCTAGTTGCAAATTGAATGTGATTTAGACATGTTAGTTGTTTCTTTAGGGACTAGATTTGTTAGTCCTTAAAAACCTTTTTAGGAGCAGAAAATTTGGTCGCCAAATGTGCAATTCATGAAAAGGTTCAAACTGGTCAGCAAATAGTTTAAGGACCAGCTTTAAACTTGTCGCAATAACCAATTAGCGACCATACATTTCGACCCTAAAATCTTCATTTAGGCACTAGAAAATGGTCCCGAAAGAAGGTTAAGGACCAGTTTTATGTTGGTCGCGAAAGAGCAGTAACGACCAGCGCTCGAACGCGTCCTTAATGACCTTTAGCGGCGGAAGCTATAGGGACGGATTTTTCTGGTCGCTATAGATCTTTACGGACCAGAAACACACTTTTAAGGACCAGATTTCCCTTCGCTATTGAGCGTTTTTCTTGTAGTGAAACTTGAATTTACTGAACATGAACTCCCTTCGTCGATCACATTAGCAGAAACTTCCCTGTGAAAAAGCAAAAGTACAAAATAAACAAAACCTACTTAGGAGCAATGTTTTAAAAGGCGAGGGCGTAAGGCGGGGCGTTTTACGTTCGCTTCGGCCGAGGCGTAAGCCCGAGGCACGGTGCGTAAGCCCCATGGGATTTTAATTTTTAGTATTTTATAAAATGATATAATTATAATAAATACTTTTAAATAAGTGAAATAACGTAAAAAATTGAAGAAAACTATAAATAAGTGATATATATATATATATAAAATAGATTGTTCTAATTAGTTTTTTTTTTTTTTGGGTGAAGCCTATATATATATATATATATATATATATATATATATATATATATATACTCCACCCTCACAAAAAAACTAATTAGAACAATCTATTATACGCTACTTACAAGTACAAGTGACTGCTCATTACTTTTTTGAGATAGTAGAAGACAAGATAAATAATCGAAAAAGAATATATATTAGGCATTCTAGCAATAAAAAAGGGTCTTGACTTTTAAATTTAATGCTTCAGTTCCTTTTTAAAACATTTGAGTAATTACATGTTGACTTTTGAGAATTTGGGCATTATATTAAGGACTTATTTAACAAATTTCGTTTTAGTTTGAAGAAGTTTTAAGGCTACGCCCCAACACGCCCCAACAAAAAAAAAACTCCCCAAACGCCGGCGTACGCCCCGAATTCCGGGCGTACGCCTTTGGGGACTTTCGCCCGACCCATCGCCCCAGGGCATTTTTGGTACGCCCCGCCCCCGGGCTCGCCCCGGGGCTCGCCCCGTAAACGCCTTTTAAAACACTGCTTAGGAGTAAATTAATTAAAATTGAAATGCAGAACCTGCACTTTTTAATACAAAATTGTACTTCACAATTAAACTTCGGAGAAGAGAAACTTGAATTTAATGTAAGAATTTCAAGCCCGCACATGGAACAAAGTTCGTTCCGAAGGACTTGAATGATCAAAAACGTGTGATTAAGAAAAATGGGAGGAGAATTATTTATGAGGGAGAGAGTGGGAAGAATAAACTTATGGTGACAAAAAAGTCTCTTAATTAGAAATGGTGACAAGTTTGACCAGCCAAGGTCAAATTTGTCTTAAAAATGTGATTAACTTAAGTTGCAACTAAATTATAATTTTTAAAACTTATAATTTGTTCTTAAAGAAAAAAAAAAAAAAAGTGTGTTCTGGTGTTTATAAACCCTAAACCCCCACTCCGGGCCCCCCCCCCCCCCCCTTCCCCACCACCAATTTTTTTTTTTTTTTTTTAAAAAAGTTTTAAATTTTTTTATTTGCTTTTTCACTAGCCTCCCCGCTCCCACCCCTCCTCCGCCCCTCCCCCCACCCCTCCCCCGCCCAACCCCAATTTTTTTTTTTTTAAACTAAAAGTTTTAAATTTTTTTTATTTGCTTTTTCACCACCCCCCTCGACCTCCTCCCACCCCCCCCCGCCCCCCGCCCTCCAAAATGATTTTTTTTAAAAAAGTTTCGATTTTATTTATTTATTTTTTCACCCCCCTCCTCATCCCAACCCCCCCCCCCCCCCCCCACCCCCACCTCAATTTTTTTTACGTTTTTTTTTTTTTTTTTTAACAACCCCCACTCGCCTCCTCCAACCCCTCACCCCAAAAAATATTTTTTTTTTTAAAAGTTAGAAAAGTTTTTCTTTTTGTTCTTTTGCACCCCCATCCTAAAAAAATTGTTCTGAAAAAAGAAGTTTTGCAAAGTTTTTATTTTTTTGTTTTTGCACCACCCCCCCCCCCCCACAACCCAAAAAAATATTTTTTTTTTGAAAAGAAGTTTTTGATTTTTTTTTATTTTTTTTATTTCTTACTTCCCCCATCCACCCAAAAAAAAAAAAGGTTTTGAAAAGTTTTTGGTTTTGGTTTTTTGCACACCCCACCCACTCCAAAACAAAAAAAAAAAACAATCTTGAAAGGAAGTTTTGAATTTTTTTTTTTTTTTTTTTTTGGTTCAGGAAAACTTTGGACAAAATCTAGGTTGTTGTTGTGTGTTTGTAGTGAAATAGATGGTTTTTCTGTTATTGTCCTGGTATGGTTCAGGGTTTAGGAAAATATATCCAACATATAGTTTTTGTTCTTGTCTGATATTTATCTGTTCGTTTTAGAAGATAACCAACGGTGATTTGTAGTTGTTGGAACAAGTTCTACACTTTTTGCAACAACTAGACAATCTGTTGCAACGACTCACTAATCTGTTGGACATAGCTTCAGTTATTTGCTTCTGTTTGTAGAAGATATCCAACAAATTTGTAGTTGTTGCAACAAGCTTTACACTTGTTGTAACAAGTAGGCAATCTGTTGCAACAACTACAAATCTGTTGGACATAACTTCAGTTATTTGGTTCTATTTGTAGAAGATATCCTACAGATTTGTAGTTATTGCAACAAGTTCTACACTTGTTGCAACAATTAGACAATCTGTTGTAACAATTACAAATCTGTTGGACATAGCTTCGGTTATTTGGTTCTGTTTGTAGAAGATGTCCAACAGATTTGTAGTTGTTGCAACAAGTGTAGTGCAACAAGTTCTACACTTGTTGCAACAGACAACCTATTTATGAATCAGCAAAGTTGAGGAAAGATATAGTCAAATTGACAGCCAAATTAACAATCAATCCTCAGAAAGAGATGCAGAACAGAGCCAAGAAGCAGTAGATACAAATGAAGAAAGTGAAGAAGAACTAGAAGATGAAGAAACTAATGATGGAAACGAAGGAGATGGAGTAGATCAAGGAAATCTGCTACACCCCAGAAGGCAGTTGCTGAACAAATTATTACTTAAGTTGTGGTATTTGGAGCCAAGGTGTCTATTGATCAATTTCTGTTTATGAACTTATTTATTTTGCTTACTAATTATTGCAATAGATGCATACGTTGTTGAAGAAGTTAACAAGTTACTAATTTATTTCAACAAGTTACTAATCTGTTTCAACAAGTTACTAATCTTTTTAAACAAATTGCTTTAGTTGTTGTAACAAATTACTCACCTTGTTGGAAAAAATCAAACAATTGCTTAAATTATTGCAAAAACTAAAAAATATGTCGCAACAGATGAGTTAATTGTTGCAACAGATCATACATTTGTTGAAGAAGTTGCAACAAGTTACTAATCTGTTTCAACAGATGGATCAGATGTTTAAGCAAGTTGCATAGTTGTTGCAACAACTTACTCACATGTTGCAACAGGTATCTCATATGTTGCAACAACTTACTCATATGTTGCCGCAGGTATCTCATATGTTGCAACAACTCCTCCATTGTTGCAACATATTCACAATATTGATCACATTGAACTCCTTTGTTTATCCGAATAACATTGAATTCATTTTTTATCACTAAATATGGTCGAATTAAGTACTTCACATCAAATCACTCTAATGATCACTCGATTTAGGAAGAATACACTTTGAATTGCCCATCTAATCCATGAAATTACTATCTAATCTATTAAGGATGTTAGTAGACATATATATTCATCGCTAAATACCATTTATTTTCTTTGTTTAACACTAAATATAGGTGAATCAAGTAGTTCGCATCAAATCACTCTAATGATTACTCGATTTAGTGCATACTGACTTAGTAGATCATCTCTCTTGACTCAAAATACATCAAATTGATTAAGTAGTATACATTGATCACTAAATATCGTTGATTTCTTTTGTTTATCACTAAATATGGGTGAATCAAGTAATTCACATCAATTCACTCTAATGATCACTCGATTTAGTGCATACTGACTTAGTAGATCATCTTTCCTGACTCAAAATACATCAAATTCATTAAGTATTATACATTGATCATTAAATATCGTTGATTTCCTTTGTTTATCACTAAATATGGGTGAATCAAGTAGTTCACATCAATTCACTCTAATGACCACTCGATTTAGTGCATACTGACTCAGTAAATCATCTTTCCTGACTCAAAATACATCAAATTGATTAAGTATTATACATTGATCACCATATATCATTGATTTCCTTTGTTTATCACTAATTATCATTGATTCCCTTTGTTGATCACTAAATATGAGTGAATCAAGTAGTATACGTTGCAACAATCGTAATATACGTTAGTAAAGCAGCTAGTGTAGTATCTCGTTTGCAAATAACCGTAGTATTTGTTGCGGCGTGAGACACCCGTTCTAACAAGATACTAGTTGTTGCAACAAGTTTTGTTACTTGTTGGATAAAACCCAACAAGTTACAGATCTGTTGCAACAGATTCATTACTTGTTGGAAACTGTTCAGCAATTTATTATCAAGAATACACACATTTGTGATTTGAACACGATCAACATATCATATAAACCAAGTTCACAAACACCAAGAACATAAATTATCATTCTAAAAAAGAACAATATTAAAATGTCATAAAGTTCCAAAAAATAACTATTTTTGTGCGTTCCGTTTACATAAGGAGCATTTATTTTTCCTCGTTCGCAATGACTCCCCGATTCCACGCCTCCTCTTGTCCGCCTTCTTCCGCATTTGCTAGGATTAACATATGGAGAGGTATCTCTCTCTAATTCAAAACTTCTTTTCAAGATTTTTTTTTTTTTTTTTGGGGGTAGTGATGCAAAAAACAAAAAATAAAAGCTTTTCAACACTTTTTTTTTAAAACAATTTTTTTTTGGGTGGGTGAGTGGAGTAAGAAACCAAAGAAAAAATTTACTTTTCAAGATTTTTTTTTGCGGGGAGGGGGGTGGGGGTTTGGTGGATGGGGTGGGGGTGGTGCAAAAAATCAAAAACAAAAACTTTTCAAAACTTTTTTTAAAAATAAAATTAATTTTTTTTGGGATGGTAGGGGGTGGTGCAAAAAAAAAAAAAAAAAAAATTTCAAAATCTTTTTAAAAAAAATATTTTTTTTGTGGGGTTTGGGGATGGGGGAAAGGCGGGGGAGGGTGGATGGGGTGAGGGTGGTGCAAAAAACCATAACCAAAAACTTTTCAAAACTTTTTTTTTAAAATAAAATTAATTTTTTTTGGGAGGGTGAGGGGTGGGTGGTACAAAAAACAAACAAAAAAAACTTTTCAAACTCTTTTTTTAAAAAAACATTTTTTTGTGGGGTTTGGGGGTGGGGGTGGGGGGAGCGTAGATGGGGTGGTACAAAAAACCAAAAACAAAAACTTTTCAAAACTTTTTTTAAAATAAAATTAATTTTTTTTGGGAGGGTAGGGGGTGGTGGGTAAAAAAACAAACAAAAAAAACTTTTCAAACTCTTTTTTTAAAAAAAAATTTTTTTAGCGTGGGGGGTGGGGGTGGGGGGAAAGGTCGGGGGAGAGGTGGATGGGGAGGGGGGGTGCAAAAAATCATAAACAAAAACCTTTCAAAACTTTTTTTTAAAAATAAAATAAATTTTTTTTGGGAGGGTGGGTGGTGGTGGGACCGGGGGGGGGGGGGGTGGGTGGTACAAAAAAAAACAAAAAAACTCTTCAAAATCTTTTTTAAAAAAATATTTTTTTCGTGGGGGGTGGGGGGGGGTGGGGTAGGGGGCAAGGGCGGGGGGAGAGGTGGATGGGTTGGGATGGTGTAAAAAAAAAAAAACAAATTTTTTTCAAAACTTTGTTTTAAAATAAAATTAATTTTTTTGGGAGGGGGGGGGGGGGGGGGGGGGGGGGGGGGTGGTACAAAAAAACAAAAAAAAATTTCAAAATATTTTTTTAATAAAACATTTTTTTGTGCGGGGGTAGGGTGGGGGCAAGGGCAGGGGCGGGGGGTCGGGGTGGGGGGCTGGGGCAAGGAGGGTGTGGGGGCGGGGGGCATCGGGGGCAGGGGGTATTTTATGATTTATATGAGTTGGGTCAAAGTGTTAAAAACAAAAACTCGGCGCAAAGCGTAAAAAACAAAGTCGGTCAAAGTGTTAAAATATAACTTTGGGGCAAGAAGTCAAAACTCCCTAATCACTAATCCAAAGTTTTATCACCCCTACTCAATTAAAAAAAAAACTAGCTTATTCCAACTCAATTTTTAAACCTTTTTGTCACCTTTAATTAAAAGCCCCCAGAGAGTGATGAAGAGTCCAGAACGTGGGTATTGTTTCAGTTTTTTAACCCTTGCATTTTTTTTTAAAAAAGATTTTGCTGAGTAATTTCCCCTTGCATTTTTTTTTTTTAAGCTGTTGCAGTTTTTTATTTTATATTTTTCAATTCTTTTTTTTATTTGAAAAATTAACTCAACTAGCGGCCCATATTATCAATAAACTCAAAATATCCTCATTCTTTTTTAACTACTCGGTAATTATTCTTTTCTTTTTTTAGCCGAATAATTCAATACATAATGGTCCATAAATGAAGCCTATATTATAACTTTTGATAATTATCTAAGCCTACATTTTTGGATGTAACCGATGGTAACTATTTGATCTCAAACTAATAAATCAGTAATTACTATACACAGAATAACGTGTATCTCACACTGTCACACACCGCTGCTTGATTGTTTTTCTTCAGCATTTCCAATACCAATGTAATACCTTTCTTCCTTTTCTCATCGATGCTTCTATGTTATTCTCCACAATTCCACCACCAATTTCTTAGATTTATGTTCCTTTTTCTTTATTGCTGGCTTTTTCCCACCACAAACAGATTTGCCACATGGATTGGATAGAATCTCCAAAGAAGATACCCTTGCTCACACCTTAGCCGGATTCAAAACTAAAAGCCATTGCACCTTTAGCCCACTGGGAGGACTCCCTAGAAATTCCATATTTAGAGAAAGCTATCCTTTCCCTGATTCTGACGTCCTCGCGATTCTCGACGGCTCTCTTTCACTCAATTTTAACTGAACCTCGTTCTAGTGACATTTTCTCTTAAAACTGAAACTTCATTAGTAAAAATCTAGTATCACTCTCTCTCAAATTCATGGGTTTTTCTGATTTTTTATTTTCATCTACTTTGGGTGCTTGATAGAGGAGCTTCAAAGTGTTCCCTGGTAGAAAAAATAGTAGAGGTTTTTGGTTTAAATAGTGGTGAAAACCACCCTCTTCTACCCCCACCCCCACTACCTCCCTTTCCTACCCCTATAACCACCTACCCACTATAACCAAATACTCCCACCCCTAACCCCCAACCCCCTACCTCTCCCTCCCCACCTCCATTGGAAATATATGATAAGAGTACCAAGAAAGTTCATTTAGACTGTACATGAGAAAAAGGAGGTCATATCAAAATATAAACCCCATAAAGATAAGTACAAATATGGGCCCCAAGCGTGAGAATGTAGGTTGTTCAAGGGTTGAAAGTAATAGACGTTTAGGTGGTGTTATTGCTTCTCCGATGGGTTCGTTCGTCAGTGCAATGAGAGAAAGTACCTTGAGTATGCTTTGAAGTATACACGTTATACATTTTATATTTTGTATTTATTAAGTGTATAATTAATGTAGAAGGTGTACACACTGAGTATATACATGTTACACATCCAATATGTGCATAATCCATGTATAAGGTATCCACACCTAGTATACATTGAATATAGTTGGATATACATCAATTATACATTTCAATTATACATGGGTGTTGTAGATTTGTGTTGGTAACTGATTTTCCGGTCTCTAATGTATAATATTAGTTCTTCATCTCTTCTTTTTTGATCTTACATCCCTTTTTATGTTGTTATTGGAGGTTGATAGATGAAATTTTTTTCCAGTGCTGTGAAGTTTCTACTTTCTTTTCTTTTTAAAATTTTTTTTGGAAACAAATGTTTATTGCTTACTTTTTCTAACTGGTATACATAGATTATACATTTATTATACACGGTTATACACATACTATACATGAATTATACATATATTAGACATCCATCGGCTATTTTTAGTTTAAAATGTTGGGTGAACGGCTATTTAAGTATCATCACAAACTGTATAATGATTTTATCAATAATTTTTTTACTTCAATACATTAATTATACACCATATAATGGCAATTGGGAGGAATGGACACTAGTGTACGTACATCCAGTGTATAATAGGTGTATATTCAATTACTTATATTGTACGTTTACAGTATAATAGGTGTAATTTCACTTATTTATACAGTTCAAAAATTTCAACAGGAACGTAACTAATTTAGAAAGATTTTTATATGTAGTGTGAATTTTTTCGCCACCTTAAAACAAAAAATCTTTGGTATTCATGGTGAAGGGTCTCCAGAGATGGGAAAGTCCTACTCCTTGTAGGACTTTGCTGCTTTCAGGAAGATTGGCTGATTTTGCGGGTTTTGGCTATAAAATGTTTATTAATTTATGGCTAAAATATTTATTGCTAGGAACAGTTTAAGAGACAAGTCGAACGGCCACTTATTTAATCTTCCCTTTTTTTTGGGCGTGGGGGGGGGGGGGGGGGGGTGTGTGGGGTGATAACACTTGTCATCGTCCCATTCTTTTGCCTCACGTATATATATATATATATATATTCTGAGGAAAATAGTAATAGTTGAGTAATATTCTAATCCTAAAAAAATAAAAGTGATATCTGTAGACAATTCTCAATACATGGATAACCTTTTATGGAATTTCCACTTTTCAACTTTTGGGTCCAAAAAAAATTAAGACTTAAATGCAAATAACCCTCGGGGTTCCTAGGGAAATACAAAAATATAAATTAATAACTTGCCTCTCTTGAGACGAATTCATAGACACCAATGCCGCCCCAATCCGAGCTCGTTTGCCCATTCAAATTCCCAAACTACTCTAATTTGGGTTTATGTCAAAACCTCAAAAATTAGGCTACAAAATTCAAGATTTAACAGATATAATCACGTGAAATTCGGATATAATAATCCTAACATGGTAGAGAATCATTACCTTGAAGCCCATGAAGAAAGTCCACTCCAAAATCCAAGTCCTAAGAGCTAAATTTGGCCAAAAATGGTGAAATAATGAATAAATTCAAAATGGGTTTATAAGAGGGTGAGTCCACACAAGTTACGGTGCGCCGAGAAGTACCAGATCGCCACCAGACAGCAACATACCACCTCATTATTTTGGCTCTAAAAACATCATACGACCTCGAAATTTAACGATTCAAGTTGCTATGACTCACAAATTTCGAACACATCTACCCCAACAATCGAAACTCAATTTCAACATCAAATGGATATAATGGTACATCAAAACTTCAAAGGCATTTGACTCACGCCAACAATTCAAACACAAAACTTGCCCAACGAAGTCCCAATCCAACTTCGAAAGTACATGAAAGTCACAAGCGATCATACGAAGTTAACAAAATCAACAAATTTCCAATCCGAGTCTTATTTCTTCCCGTGACCATCTTTTCACCGTAAATAGGCATATTAAATACTAAAATCGACTTTATTGTCAAAACCAACCAAACGAACTCAAAAATTAGTTTTGTCAATTTCTATAGGTCATAAATTAATATTACAAATTCATCGAAATCTTCAGGTCACTAATCAGA
Source organism: Lycium ferocissimum (assembly GCF_029784015.1). Lineage (NCBI taxonomy): Eukaryota > Viridiplantae > Streptophyta > Magnoliopsida > Solanales > Solanaceae > Lycium > Lycium ferocissimum. The sequence goes on along the minus strand of NW_026716883.1, from coordinate 149,046 downwards.
GCAAGTTATTTCCAAAACTAGCAATTAATCCAAATAATTAAATATCGAAATTTTCAAAATGAAACCTTCCCCCCGAAGTGAACCAAATGATATCCGTTTGACTTCAAATTCTACAAGCAAGTCAAAATAATTATTATCCAACTTCTAGAATAGACGACACGCAAAACAGAGCATTGGTTCTCAAAACAACCGACTAGATCGTTACATCATCCACCACTTAAAAACACATTCATCCTCAAACGTAAAGAGAAAGAAGTATTTGAACTATGGAAAAGCTGGGGATATCCACTCCGCATGTCCGACTCGGTCTCCCGAGTAGCCTCTTCGATCGGATAATGCCTCTATCGAACCTTCCTGAAACTATCTCGTTAGATCTCAACTTTCGAATCTGCCTGCCCAAAATGGCTACCGGCCCTTCCTCAAAAGTAAAATTCAGATCAAGCAACACTAAAACCCATTGAATCACATGAGCACCATCTGAATGGTACTTCTTGAGCATCGAAATACGAATTACCGGGTGAACATCAGACAGATCAGGTGGCAATGCTAACTCATAGGCTACCTCACCAATATGTTGAACAATCTCATAGGGACCAATATACCTTAGGCTCAATTGTCCTTCCTTCCGAAACTCATCACACCCTTCATGGGTGAAACCTTCAACAAAACCCACTCGCCAAACATGAACTCTAAATCGAGGACCTTCCGATTCGCATAACTCTTTTGCCTACTCTGAGCTGTGAGAAGCCTCTCCTGAATCAATTTGATCTTACCCAAAGAATCCCTCAACAAATCTTTACTCCAAAGCTTAACCTCGAATGCATCGAACCAACAACCAGAGAACGACATCTCCTACTATATAATGTCTCAAATGCTACCGTCTCAATGATTGAATGGTAACGGGCATTGTAAGAAAAATCTGTCAAAGGCAAGAACGTATCCTAATGACCACCAAAGTTGTTCATACAAGCCCTTAACTATCCTCAAGGACCTGAATAGTTTGCTCCGATTGACCATTAGTTTAAGGGTGAGAGGCTTTACTGAGCTCCACTTGAGTACCCAATCCCTTCTGCATAGATCACCAGAAATGAGATGTAAATTGCATTCCCCGATCCAAAATGATAGAAATGGGAACCCTATGCAATCGAATTAGCTCTCGAATATAGATCCTGGTCAACTTTTCCAGATTACAAGTAGTCTAAACTGGTATGAAAAGAGCCGACTTAGTTAAATGGTACACAATGACCCAAGCAGCACCAAACTTTCCCCAATTATGTGGTAAACCTACCACAAAGTCCATAGAAATCTGCTTGCTCACTTAATCAGCCAAATATTCTTTAACTTAGCTCAATAGTCTGATTCTCATACATTTGACCGTCTCCACTTGAAATACCTGATTTTGATTATAACCATACTCAGAATGCAATTGGTTGATTTCATAATTATCATCATAGTCGCCACGATCGTTTAGCTGAAGCCATAACCCATTGCCAAACCTGTGCCTATAAAGTACCCTGATTCTCTTTATCTTTCTTCATCACCTTCCTAAGTCGTCTTTAGCACCAGAAATCCATAGAAAACACGTTATCACACACCAAAAGTCTAAACCATGACTCCCTCTAGCCATAAAAAGAATTTGTGCTAGTACTTAGCCAATTCTAAGCATTTCCGTAAAAACCTGACCTTACCCAAGGCCAATTGCGCAAATTTCATGTCACGACCCAACCGGAGGGCTGCGACGGGCACCCGGTGCTAACCCACCCGGGCACCTCTTAACATACTTTCACATTTCATCTAGGTGAGCCACATAGCTAAATCATGCTTTCATTTATCATTCATTTTAATCCCTTTGGCAACAACACATCCATGTCATCATTAGTAACTATGCCCATATCAATGTACATAAGCCGATTTTATCGACAAAAATAATATCCAAAATATAGGCCGACAAGGCCGAACATATCTAACCATATACACATGTCTACGACAGCCTCTAAGAATACGTCATATCATATAGGGACAGAGACCCCGCCGCGCCCATAAATATGTACACAAAAGAATCTATACCAAAAGTTGCAGCTCCGAATGAAATGGAGCTCCGCTATGTAGTCCCCGAGAAATATAGCTATGGATCAAGTCCGTCTCCTGCCACTGCGGCATGACGTCCGTCCACAAACAAAAGCGTAGACGCGCAAGAAGAATGTACCGAGTATGTAAAGCATGATCAACATCAATATGAAAGCATAATAGACAACTTATGAAGTAGCATAGGATGGGAGATAATAGTATCATCGTCATAGCACTTACTTGCTTTCCATAGGGACATTCCATTTCTATTGCGTATCCATGTACATACGTCCATATCCGTACTCATTTACCTTTCGTGTCCATTTTCGTAGTCGTATTCATATTTCCATTCATACTCATGTTCATATCATATACATTGCATATACATAGCCTTTACTTAGCATTTACATATACTTAGCATATTTGTACTCATATTGATGTCATCTACATAGCATTTATATAGCATACCCGACCACGAAGGTTCGGTGTTTCACATACCGGCCCTACCAATTCTCGTGTCATACATACCTCGCCCTACCAAGGCTCGTGGTTATCCGTACCCAATCAAGGTGAGCGCGCATTATATATATATATATATATATATATATATATATATATATATATATATATATATATATATACACACATTCTACCCACCATATAAGCTTCGGGGTTTTATAGTAGCCACACATAGGCACGTATAAGCTCATAAGCATCTTTAGCATTATTACTATCGTCGTTCATTACATCTATCCTTAAAGGATTACTCGTCATATAAGGAACTTGGTACAATCGTATCATATCGAGAATCATAAGCTTAGTAGCCTTTAGAGATAAGATCATTGAAGAATATCGTAGGCTCATAGAAGGATAGTTATTTGGCCAAAGAACCATGCCTTATGAAAGAAGGGTTAGCCTTACATACCTTTCCGTTCAACTATTCTATCACTTGCCCGTGCTTCTTCAATACTCACGTTTCTATCTTCATTAGAGTTATACTATCATTAGGAAATCGATGACTTAGCATACATGACTAAAGCTAGAGAAAATCGGACAACATCTCCTTTATTTATACAAATTCCTCCATATCATATATCAAGTCCCAAACATCAATAATAACACTCACAACATCATCACAATAGCCTTTATTCAACTACATTATCCTTACTTCTCAATTCACTTCAATTCATCCATATTCATGGTCATATCACACAATTACGTTCATTCATACACAATGTCTATTCCATGTTCTCAATATCATTTATAACATGATTATAATCATAATATATCAAGAATCATAACTCAATCCAAACATCTATTCAAAAGTGACACTATTCCCACATTCATGACCCATTTCCTATTTCCTTATATAATCCAAGTGTTTCAACTTTCAAATACCTTAAACAACATGAAAATATCATAAAACTTACCTTAGATGATGTAGGAATAAACCTTGGGTGCAAACACTTCACTTGAGCAAAACCCTATTTTCACCCTCACTTGGATTTCTTGTTTTGGATGGACTTTAATGGGTTTCTTATACTTAATTCACTTGGTTTGATGTAGTTGATCACCAATATCTCTTGAATTTGTGTGGGAGAAGTGTTCTAGAGAGTTCTAGAGAGAAGGAATGAAAAATGGAAATGAAATAATGAACTTGGTCCTCTTTTTAATAACTCAAAAATCTGATCTATCGGGGAGTTATACGGACACTTATACGGTCCGTATAAACTTATACGGTCCGTATAAGTGACCGTCCGTATAAGTGAGCCCTTCAACGAGCCTTCAACGTCCATTATCGGTCCGTATAAATTTATACGGTCCATTATACGGTCCGTATAAGTGACCGTATAATCCCACTAGTGAGGGACCTTCACTGTGATGGTCCTGCGGTCCATTATACGGTCCATATAACATTATACGGTCCGTATAATGGGCCGTATAACCCATCAGTCCACTGATCCAGTTCTCTTCACTTCGTTCGATCTCCAATCCTTATGGAACCTTCTTAACACTTGTTTATCACCTCATTAACAATCTAAGGGACGTTATAACTCTTCTCCAAATCGTCATTAAGCCATCATTAACTGGTTACTTGTAAATCTCTTCCGATACTTGTCGTATGCCTTGTCTCCTCTTGGCAACTTTCTACCCTTACTTCGAATACCTTTAATATCTTAATTAGGGTCATCAAATGCTATTTCTTACTTATCAAAACATCGTATACATCATGCCCTTCGTTAGTCTATTCACTGTGCATCAACGGAAAATTTTCTGAGGTGTAACATTTCAAGTCCCTTATTTTCATTTCGATGAGCTGAAACTACTGAGTCAACACTCATCTTCCAATTCTTCTTAATCCTTCAAACAACGTACTATGCACATCATCCTAGTGATTATATTACCGTGCCAAATCTGTAAAAATCAAATGATCACCCCAAAGACTTCCCATATCCATTTGTACCACCTCAAAATATTACCAACTATCCGCGTAGACCATTAGAATTGCTCGTATAGCTGCCATCAACAAAATATTATCAAATGTCCTTGTAAACTCCAATAACGCTTTGTAAACCTGCCATACCTCCATTCGGAATCGACATACATCAATTCTTCAGAAATGGGTTACTAGAAAATCCATACCGTAAGCCATTAGACTTTAAATGAACAGACCTAACCCGGTGAAATGCACCATTCCCTGAATCTTACCAATAATCACTCGAACTGCCTCCAAATCTTTATAAAGTGAACAGTAAGCCTTCCATAAGTCTGTGGTGACCCATTCTAATATGTTATTCCTGGATCCTCAACCTCATGTTGTCGTTCCCAACCTCAAAAGCTGAAAGTTCCCAACTTGTCAACTGACGACGGTGAACTATACCTCATGACTTTAAATCTTCATGTTCGTCATCGCACTAGTCACCCAAACAGAATAAACTTCATGGAATCTAATTACATCGAACTCTTCTCTTTGTACTTTTACTCAACTCGTTCATAACCTTGAACACTCCAACGTAAGGCCTATGGCCCCGTATCTCACCCTTCACAATCATAAAATCTCTGAGTGCAATACCTTATTAAGCCTTTAGTAAATCCAAAGATATCAAATCTAACAATCCATATGCCTTACCATGCACAAATACGCTCAAATTATTCATACTTGAAATACTCAACTGTACTATCTAACCATCACTTAGACAGAACCTACTACCACTAACATAGTCTTACCTCGAAATTATGACTTCGACTTTAAATTGTAGAGATTTATTTTTATCAATAAACTCTAGCACATCTATTCAAGGATGCCATGAAATTACCTATCTTGGTACTGCACAAGTTACTTTCTCATCAATCTTCAATCACAAAGCCTCGTTGGCACTTGTCATACACTAAGTCGAATTGTCCATAGACTTCCGTCCTCAATCATACTTATCACTTTTACACCTAATCTGAATGATATAACATAATGCAACTATAACCCGTACATGATTCAAGTAGTCACGCTGCATCAAATCCAAGTCTTACGATCATTAATCCTTCAAAACCTATAGTAAGATGCTTTTATCTTAAATATTTTTTTAAAAATAAATTGTAGTCCCATGGGACTATTTTCTATTTATTAAATCCAAAGTCCAAAAAATAAAGAAATGCATACAGACAATAATAAAATGAAAAAATACAGAAGCTAAATTTGAAAGAGGGTCAAATGGAGTCCTAAAATCTTGGCATTTCTAAATTTGTCAGCACCACCGTTTCAGGCGAATCAGTGGAGCTTCCTCGCCGATCTCTTCTCGATCCTTCTCTGGTTAGCTCATCACCTTTCCTTATTTACGTGTTCCTTTTTGATGGTATTTCTCACTGTTCTTATCGGTTGTCTTCTTCATGTTGATGCCGAGATGTTTCCTCTCCAATCAGAGCTCTATTTTCTTGAAATGCCCTCGCCGGAGCACCCAAGTGTTAAAGATTCCATTGTTGCGCTCCACAACTTTGGTTTATGCTTTTATATCTCTTGAATTTCCAGCTGATTCAACATTTGTAAGTTCCTCCTTTCCTTTTGTGATACCTGAAATACATTGCATTCTTCCCAAATCTATGCATAAAATTCACCTTCTACTGTTGGGATGCTGTTTGTTTGGGGTTTTCTACTTGGTAGTATCTTGTACTGTAAAATTTGTAGTTTACCCTTCATTGTATGTCTACGTTTGTTCCTCAACTGAGATTGATACCTTGGATGATGATAATGAATGCTTTTTTTTTTTTTTTTTTTTTTTTTTGTGTATTTACATGACCTGAGGTTTTTTGTCAAACTTGATTGCTTGTTTTCCATAATATCTGTCATTTTATAGTTCTAATCCTCAGATATGGTATCTGTGATTTATGTGGTTCATAATCCTTCTTTCATCTATCTCCATCTCTATGAAACTATTGTATCTCACATTGCCTTTGTCCAAAGCCTGATTTGCTAGGGAATCTGCAAGCTTATTCCGTTCTCTTAACATGTGCTCATGTTTGATTTGCATATCCTTACTTATCTCAGTAATTTCCTCTACTTGTTCAGCTATGTTCCAAGGTGGTTTCCACTTATCTGTTAGAATCTGAACTAGCAATTTAGGGTCAGTCTGTATTATAATGCAATCTAAATATTTGCTTTTACAATACTTGAGTGCTTCCAAAATTATTATTGCTTCAGCCTCAGTGTTTGATGTGTAACCAATCTCTTTAGCCCACACTGTTCCTTAAGCAGAAACAATAAGAAATCCTACCAGGATTTCCTCTAGATTCCCTATCAGTATTGCGCATAATCCATCCTTCAGGAGGGTATTTCCAGTTTACCTTAGTTACCTTTAATCTAGCAGTTCATTCCTCTAAAAATTGTATCATATCTCTCCATCTATGTGGAACCTGCTTCATGGAAGGATTCCTCATTTGTACCAACCTTTGATTTGCTAAATACAGCTGATAAATGACTCTGCCCACAGTTTTATTCCCTCCATGTTTGATTGTATTTCTTCTCTTCCACAGCTTCAAAAAAACTATAACAGGTCATGCTTGAAAGATTGGTTTAAGCCTCCTAGTTATAGGGGCTTTCCACCATTTCAATATTATCTGTTGTAATTGCAATCCTTCTACATTGATATCTACAAAAGAACAAAAGTAGGACCAAGCCCCGTTAGCTGAAATAGATTTGGCCAAAAGATATTGTATTGTTTCCTCCTGAGGGATTGAACAACATCAACATCTCGAAGCCATATTATAATGCATCCTCTTCAAAACATCAGTAAGTGGCAATTTGAATTTCCAACACCTCCATAGGAAGAAAGAGATCTTAAATGGCAACCCTTTTATCCACATGAAATTATAAATCTCATTTGTCTGCCCTCTCAATCTTAAGTACTCCCATGCTGATTTAACTGAGAATTCACCCTTTGATCTAATATCCACCAAGGTCTATCCATGCCCTTCTCCCAGGATGGTGGTTGTATAGGACCAGTAATGTACTGCACTATATCCTAGGGCAGCAATTCTGTATTCCATCTTTCATCATGACTGACTTCACTCACATTTTGAATTCTCTCATCATAATACTCCTCAGAAGTAGCATAATATAAAGCCCCCAAGCCTGTCCAATTTTCAAACCAAAATTGTGAATCATCCATTTTTATTTGCCACCAGATGTGACATTCTGTCATGTCTCTTGCCTGTAGCATTTTCTTCCATGTTTGAGATCCATAGTTCCATTGTGACACTACTGCATTCACCTTCTTTTTGTATTTGTTACTCGTGAAAACACTTCATAATGATGGCTTAGTTATGAAATTCCACCAAAGTTTGCAATATAAAGCCATAGATACATCATGCATAGATCTGAAACCTAGTCCTCCTTCTTTGACAGGAAAACAAAGGTTGTTCCAAGCTGACCATGTCTGCTTTTCCCTCCAATTGTGTTGCTCCAAAAAAACTGAGAAAACATTCTATGCATTTGTTTAATAACACAGTTTGGTGGATTTACTGCTGAAAGCATGTGAATAGGTAAACTCTATAACACATGTTTAATCAATATGGCCCTTCCACCAAAGGATAGCATTTTTACCCTTTCGGGATTGTAATCTATTCATTATCTTCATCAAAGTAGGATTATAAAAGTCCTTCCTTCTACTATAAAAAATAGGACAACCCAAATATGTAAATGGGAAATTCTTCCTAATTATTCCTGTTGCCACTTCCACTAGAATACTTATATCTCTTAGAACATTGTGATGCATATACACAGAGCTTTTCTCCCTATTTATCTTCTATCCTGAGGTCGGTTCATAATTCTTCAATACTTCCACAATCAACCTCAATGAAAACAAATCAGCTGATGCAAATATGATCTTGTCATCTGCATAAGCTAGATGAGTAATCTTAGGACTCCATTTAGGCATCCCATACCCTTTGTATTGAAGTATCTATAATGAGGCATTTAAGTTTCTTGTTAGTACCTCAGCTATTAGAATGAAAATGGTAACGGAAAGTGGATCTCCTTGCTTGACCCCTCATGATGATTTAAAAAAACCTTGTTGCTGACCATTTAGTAGAATAGAATACCAATTATTTCTTATCTTAAATCTTCAGTTTCCATATTTCATTAAAAAACACTTTTATCATTATCAACCGAAAATCACTCAAACCCATTCCTGGGGTGGATCAAAATATCATAAATCTTTTAAAATAGCTAAGCCAATCATAGAGGTAGTAGTAAACCACAATCTTGAGCGTCTGAAAGTTTCCCTTGCCTCACTCGAACCTTGAAAGTAAACATTTCTCTAAGTCAAACGTATCACATATACAACATCCACATTTATTCTCTAAATTAGGTGCAACAACCGATAACTCTTTAAGTAATTAACTCATCACACTCATCCATCACTCGAGTCATTTCTATCAGCTAGTCACTATTTCCCGCAGAAGCCTATGACATAGTCAAACTTACCGATCAATTTATGTTCCTTTATCATTCACTTCATAAATAGAGTAGTCTCACAAAATCAACAAGCTCATAGCTCAAATGACTCCTTCTTATCACAATTAACCCCCGAAATATCAAGAGAACCTTCAAACATGACCTTTGCTAAATGACTACTCCTGGCTATTCCAACAAGAGTGAATCATCCATAGAAACCTTTTGCCAGATGAGTACATCCACCACTTGCGCTTGTCCTATAATGATCCATTCAAATTCTTTTCATTACATTCATGTTCCATTGAGTAACTAAAGATACTTCACATGCACCCCAATATGAAGTCCTACTTCCTCATACCTTACCATAAAAGGTTATCTTTCATGTTTATATGCTTTCCAATCTTCTTTTCATAGCCTCATCAACTATTCCTCTTGCTCAATCAACAAAATTTTGAGTCATAGTTGTAATCTGAATATGGTCATGCGTCCTCATCACGTTGACACATATCTTACCACACAACACAACATTAGATCTAGCTGTTCATGAGCGAATCCAAGAATGTTTCCTCACTATCAGCGAGAGATTGGAATAATGAAGTTTAGACCTTAGCCGAATCATATACGCACGATAAGAAATGAAAGAATGGAGTTTTCCTAAGTGTCCCATATCTTATCGAAGATAAGTACAGACGTCTCTATATCGATCCACAAGACTCTACTAGACATCGCTCTTGTACTTGTAGACCGCTGAACCTAAGGCTCTGACACCAATTTGTCACGACCCAAATTCTCAAGACATGAAGGCACCTACCCCCACCCAGTAGGTGAACCACCCACAATCAATTAAGCCAATTTTAACAAGTATATTATGCGAAAAGAAATAAATAAAGCCATTTAAGAGTCATAAACTAAGTCTCATAATGTTAAATATGTGGAATAGGTACAACCACCCAAAACCTAGTGTCACAAGTAAAAGAACTGCTAGGATAGCTCATACTAGCCTTGAATGGTGTCCTACTACACTGTCTAGAATAAGAAAGGATAGAAATAAGTAAGGAAGAAGAATTTGGGGCCATAGATCAGCATGCAGGCCACCTCGAATCCTTCAAGCAATCTCTTCGATGGGTGATGAAGCCTCGAGCCCTACTAATGCTAGGAGTTTAATATGCACGCAAAAGGTGCAGCAAGTGTAGTATTAGTACATGTAACACTCCATAAACCCGAGTTAGGTGTGAAGGTGTCAAATGAGTATTAATATGACATTTTAGCCATATGAAATATTTTTAGGATGATTTTGGGTGGAAATATTTGTTTTAAGATCAAGACGGACAAATAGTGAGGTGCCTAAAGTATGATAGGACCGACTCAGTTTACGGTAGGTCAGACTTCCAGCCTAAATACGTGAAATCCTGTTGAGAATTTGAGAAAATTTAAACATGAAAGTTGTAGATCTTTAAAATACCTTTCCTACCATATATGGCCAAACTCAAACCGAGCTCTGTGCTAGGAGCTATGCCTATTTTACTAAACGTTATCGGCAGTCGCGACACCCGTAAATCACACGAGTGGTGCGCGAATTTCATCTATGAAATTTATTTTGCCTTGTGCGACACACGGGTTGCGCACGGGCAGTGATGCGCAATGGGGGTACAACGCAAAGGTGCTGCATGATCCCATTTTTCTAGTTTTGAACCTTATAATTTTAAAACTTCATTATAACTCATCCCCACTTCGTTTTGGATGAATTTTTGAGAGAAAAGAACATTAACTCTTCCCAAAAACATCTAACTTAAGTTCTTAATAGATCTACTTTAAGGATGTTTTGAAAGCATGATTGATTTTTGGGAATCATCTTTTGATTGTTGTACACGTTAGAAACATAGTTTGTTTGTTGATCTTTATTAAACTTATTTTTGAACAAAAGATGATATTTGAACATGGTCATGCATGTGTAAGGTCAAGCCCGAATTGAGCTATATATGAATTATACTATTGTGATAAATGTGTTTTGCCCCATTATTACATGACTGAACTTATTTTCTTAAGACTGAAACTTTACACATGTTTTGTTCGTTAACTAAGTTTTCTTGAACTTGAAGTTAAACACTTAAATTGTATATGTTGTAAATTGATTGATTTCAAATACCTCTATTGTGAGAAGATAAATTGAGAAGTGAATTCAGCTATAAGCCATGATTGACGGTTAATATGCCATGACTTGTATTTATTTGTGTTTGGGCCCTCCGGGGAAAGTTGTGCTAGTCTAGAGGACGATTAGTCATTATGGATCCTAATGTATCACTTATGAGCATCGTTGTGTCAGTCCAGAGGACGATTGACCTCCGTAGGAAAATAGCCCCAGTTTATCTATAGTTCTATCAGTCTAGAGGATGATTGACCACTGAGGCGTGTAGCCCAGTGCATCTGTTATTGTGCTAGTCCAGAGGACGATTAGCCTCCGTGGGATAATAGCCCCGGTGTATTGAATAATTTTCACCCGCGAGTCGGCATATGTTGATCTTTTGGTTGCATATGAGTGGATTCTGATTCACATGAGTTGTTGATTAAAAGACTCAATGTGATAAAAGGTTTGACTGATTGAAATTGATATATTTCTTGTCTATTTGGTTGTTCACATAAAGTTCTACTAAGATTGATGGCGTTTTCTCTATCTTTTACTTTCAAACTGTTTTACTACTATTTATTCACAAGCTTTACTGTAACTATCCTATTTTGGATTATTAACTATTTCCCCTTAGACACTCACTTAGTACCCAGTACTCAGGCATCCCATTATTATTTCTGATGGTATGTTAGGTAGCAAATAAGAACAGGTTCATGATACGAGTACGGAGTAGGAGAACTTGCTGCTTTCTAGATTTTTTTGGTGAGCCCACATGCTTGCTCGTGGGACGCCGTTCTATATTTATTAATTTCACTTTTCGGGCTGTATCTCAAAGTTATACACTCATTGTTTATCGTAGAAGCTCTATAGATAGTTTTCAGATTGTGGGTAGATGTTAAAAGTCTCGTATGACTTATTAATGCGTTTGCCTCATTTTATGATTGAGTGTTCCTGTTAGGCTTCTGCAGAGTTTAATAAGTAAGAGTATGTTTACATTTAGCTATTTATGAATTGTTCTAAATGAATGTTGAAAGACTATTAAAAGAGAATAGATGTTTATTGATATTATAAGGTGCTTCCAATATTGTTCATAGCATTAGATGCCTGTTGTGCCCAGGTTGGGTTTTAGGGCGTGACAAACTTGGTATCTAAGCTCTAGGTTTAGAAGTATCCTAGGATTATCTGTGGAACTGTGTCTAGTGGAGTCTTATTCCTACAGACTGGCCACCTGTATGGATGTACGACTACCAGGGCATTTTAGGTGATTCTAACTCTTCTTGATTCTAGACCGTGCTGTAAATCTTGAACTTCTCCGTAGGATTGTTCTGAAGTATTCGATATTTGTGCCTCGCAGAGATAGCTTTAACTTGTGTGGGGGTTGCTAATCCAGAAAGCAATGATGCTTCTGGTACATCATCTGGCAGACGACGCGCTATGGTTACTAACTGTGCTGCTACTGAGGCCAATCTTGAGGTTGATAATGATAATGGGAATCCAACACCACAATAAGTTCCACCTATTTCAGCTGCCCCTGTTGCGGGTGCGACTGATATTAGGTTGAGGCAGAATGTGATCCAGATGCTTACAACTCTCATGGCATCCCAACATCAATGTGGGGGTGCAAATACGACATTGTAGGTGGGGGAAGACTTAAGTATTTTTTAGGGCTGAATCCGCCTAAGTTCTTTGGTTCGCGAGAAGAAGATGATCACAAGTACTTTATGGATGAGATTTTCAAGGCTTATAGGGCAATTAATGCCCATGGATATGAAGTTGTGGAATTTGCAAAGATATCAACTAAAAGATGCTTCTCATGCTTGGTTCGAATTGTGGGAGACTAAGCGAGGTACCAATGCTCTGGCTCTTACTTAAGCTGAGTTCAAGGAGGCTTTTATGTAGAGGTTTTTGTGTCACGGCCAAATTTCACTAAGTCATGCGGGCACCTAACTTTCCCACCTCAGTAGGCGAACCCTTAACTCAACATTCACAAATAATTGAAAATAGCGGAAGAAGTAAAATAGTGAAAGTCTCACAATTATAATATAAGTAAGAAAATGTGGAAGTAAATGAAATCCGCCCCAGTATCTGGTCTGGTCATACAAGAGCATCTAACTAAAATCTACAAGTCTGGAATATCAATAATACATTAAGTCCGAATATGTCTCAAAATAGGAAATAAGACATAAATAACAAGAATCTTCAAGGCGGCGGACATCTCATGCTACCCCCGTGACTCTAAGAAAATCTTGGAGCGACTTTCGCCACGAGAAACAGAGATCCAACACCGAATTCGTATACATAAAGAATGCAGCAAGTGCGGGTCACAAAAACCACAGTACTGGTAGGTATCATCGGCCGACTAAGTATAGCTAACATAATTCAGATAATAAAGTAAGATAAGCAGATAAATCAACAAGTATAAGTCAACCACAAACAAAACCAAGTACACGTCATCACCTAGGTGGAAGCATCTAAACTCAAGTGTGCCAAATCTCAATATATCCAATCCAAACCCAACAACACAAGTAAATCACCACATCATCACAATATAAGCCATAATGCAATACAATGATGTATGAATGCAAATGCAATGCAATGCTTTGTACACATGTACTCCGGACGGAAGTATCGACGTCTCGGTAGCACAACCCAAGGTGACTCGCAAAGTCTAAGTGCTACTCGTCCTAGATCTTTACTTAACAGACAGACGAGACTCTGGATCTTTGCCCACTGAGGATTTTCATCGACCACCGCACCTGAAAACCCGTATTTCATGCACTCACTCAATCCACAATTTCCAAGACAAATATCGGATGCTCGACTCTCATGTCACTCATCTAAATCGAGCCCACTTTTCGTCCAGATGTTCATCGTATCGACAAAGATATCATGAAGGAAGAGAATGCGTGCAATATGTGTGTCAACATCAATAATCAGATCAATATCACAAGTACCAAACATGGGTATGCCAACAATATCATGAAAGACTACACAAGTCATATAGAACTCTATCCTCGTATCAACATCAACAAGTAAGGTACTATAATATCACAATCAAGATGTAACAATAGTCCCCAATTCTACTATCATCACGTGGCATCAAGTCAACAACAATAGAACAATCAAGTCACAAAACAACGGGGTGCCTAACCCCAATTACACAACAGGGCCCAACCTAAGACAATATCCAACCCAACTTCATACCCGAAGGTTTACATACTGTCTCTGATAATATCATCTAAATATATGCTTCACTACACGATGTCTCACCAAGAGTAAGCCATAACCTACCTGGATGGCCGAACAACAATACATCAACAATCACTCTTTAGCCTTGCCCTTCCGCTGAGCCTCAAGATCAAGAAATTTTAGGCATATTTTAAATATAGATTAGAAATCATGAAGATCGATACCTATCTTGCTATCAGTCAAATTAGGTCAAAACCCAACCCTAGAATTTGGGAAAATGGGGCCCACAAGGGCAAAACGGGGAATTCGGGGTTAAATTATCCAATTAAACACTAGGTGATCAAAACCCATCAACTAATTCCTAAATTAACTCAAGGATTCATCCAATTTCGAAATTCAAGCAAAACCCCCAATTTTGGGTATAAACCCTAACTCTTGAATTCAAGAATTCAACACTAATAATGGAAGGTATATGATTAACAACCTTAGATAAATCATCATTTAAAGAAACTTAGGAAGTCTAACCAATTTTATGAACTTCTCAAAAAAGACCCATTAAACCTTCTTTCATGAAAAACCCCAATTTTCTACTTTAGAAATCATGGATTAACGCTTAAACCAAGAGAATGAATCAAAGGGAAACACTTAGATTATGGTTTAGAACTTACCCCGTGGAAAAAACTTGAATAACATCCTTGAAATCTCCCAAACCCAAGCTTTCAAGATGAGAGAAACCCAAACAACATTAAAAGCCAAAAATGCCCAGCTGTTCTGCCTCGTTTCTGGTACCAAACGATCCCCAAGCTCACTTTTGATGCCACCAATGGATTCCTTGTGAAATTCCAGTCAAGGTAGGCTTTTGAATCACTTTATTTGACCTTATAATGAATGAGATATGAAAGTTTCAATATTTGGAATAGTGCAGATTTTTAAATATGAATTCAGTGGCAATTTCGTAATTAATCTGAAAAAATTTACGGCAACCCAATTCTTAGTAAAATGACCATAATCCCCTCAAACGATGTCGAAACTTGATGATCTCAGTTGATGTGGTTCCAAAATAACGATACGGATATAATAGTTCAGTTGAAACACGAATCAAAGGCCGTTTGCTCAATATGGTACTCTTTATGCTCAAATCGACTTCGAAACCGAAAACAATCACCATACAACCCAAACTTATCCAAAACTCATCGGAATCTAACCAAACTTTGTGGACATGCCCAAAATCATCATACAAACTTATTGGAGCTTTCAAATCATCGTCACGAGATTACCTTGACCAGATGTTGATTGTGGTCAACTCCAATTCTAACTTAACCAGTTTCTCAACCAATGACCCAAATCACACCCGAACCCTTCGGGAACCAAACCAATGACCAATGACACCACTAAGTCATAAATCACCCTCTGGACCTAATGGAACTGTCAGAATTCGATTACGGGCACATTTACTCAAAAGTCAACTTCGAGTCAAACAATTTTCGCTTTAAGCCAAATTTCTGAAAGTCATTCCAAAACCCAAAATGATGCCTAGGGAACTGTGCCACTGGTCCACACGCAGGTCAAAATAGCACTAACAAGGCTCAAGGATGAGTCAACGGGGCAAAACCAATAAAAACGCAATAACGACCAAACGGGTCGTTACATTTTGTCTGATTAGGAGCTATTTGCTCTAGCTACTAAGTTTGGGAAGATTGAGCAAGGCACTATGTCTATTTGTGAGTACAGTTTGAAGTTTACTCAGTTGGTCAGGTATGCTATGTACATAATTCTGAACAGAAAAACATAAACGAGTAGGTTCGTACGTGGTTTGGCACCACGTATCAAGTCTGCAAGTGTTGCTGCTGCTATGTCCCAGACTTGCACCTTTTCATCTTTGGTGGGTTCGCTGAACAACAAGAAAATTAGAGAGGTCAAGAAGTGTTGGAAGAACAGCAGAGTAAGAAGGCCCGATCTGCGGGTGGTTTCAGTGGTGCATATGATGGAGGGCAACGACAAGGGTATTCTACACTTGATCAATTTGTTGGTCTAATGTTGATGTTCCGTCTGGTGGACAGGGGAAAGAAAGGGAAAATCGAAATAGGTATTCTCAGGGTGGAGACCAATAGTCCTCTGGATGGGAGGATCGTGTTTGCCATCATTTTGGTGTAAAGGGTCATATCAGGAAAGATTGCAAGGAGTGGTTGCGTGAAATGGCTAACTCTTCTAGGTAGAGGAATAATTCGTCTGCTCCTATTCCTTCCAATAATCTGCCTCTTGGTAATGCTAACAACACTTCTAATGCTCGTGGTAATGGGGCTAGTAAAGAGGTTGCTAACACCGCTTATGGGGAACAAGCTCGACTTTATGGTTTGGCTCATAAGGAGGTGATTGAAGCCTCTGAAACCATGTTCACAAGTATCCTAACTACTTATTCTCTTGAAGCGTATTCGCTGATCGATCCGAGTTTGACTCTTTCTTATGTAGCACTATACTTTGCCCTTGATTTTGTGTGGAACCCGAACAATTGTTAGAACCCTTTTACTATGAATACCCCTGCCAGTGTCCTTGTTATTTCTCCTAGAATCTATAGAGACTGTGTAGTGGTAGTTAAGGGTCATGAAATTACTTTTGATTCATTTGAATTAGAAATTGTGAACTTTGACGTGATCATAGGAATAGAATGGCTTTCCAAGTGTTATGAAACTCTAGATTGTCAACCAAAAATAGTTAGGCTTGAATTTCCAGATGAGCTTGTTGTAGAGCGGGAGAGTGATATTTCTAAACCTCGAGGTAGACTTATTTCATATCTCAAGACTCACAAAATGAAATCGAAGGGGTGAAGTTATCGTCTAGTTGCCACTAATGACACTTAGGGCATAATATCGTCACTTATTCCTTATTCCAGGTATGTGTTGAAACTTTTGGTTATCGAATCCTAGCTAAAGTGTAGACTAAAGGTGTGAATCCCTTATTTCATGTTTAGGCTTTTTGTTGTAGTTGTGGGAGTCCCCGTGAGGACCATATGGTTATTGTTAGGGTACTATCAGAGTCTTATGATGGGATAGCATTCAGTACAAAGGAACTCTAGCGGGGAAAATATTGAAAACTTGAGGTTTAGTGAAAAATCTTAGGCTATAACTCACATTCGAGGATGAATGATCCTGAGAGGGGATAATGTAACACTTCCTAAACCTGATTTAGGTGTGAAGGTGTTAAATGAGTATTAATGCGATATATAATATATATGAAGTCCCTATCGGGATGATTTTGGGTGGAAATAGTTTATTTAAGATTTAGATGAATAGTCAGGTGCCTAAGGTATGATAGAATCGACTATGTTTACGGTAGGTATGAATTCCAGCCTAATTATGTGAAAATCTATTGATAATGTGAGGAAACTTTAAGCACAAATGTTGTAGATATTTGAAATATCTTTCCAAACATATACGGATGAGCTCAAATAGAGCTCTGTGATAGGAGCTATGCCCGTTTTACTGAACATTATTGGTAGTCGTGTCACCTATGAGTCGCACTGGTGGCGCGCGAATTTCAGCTCTCTTAAAAAAAATCCTTGTGCACCACCTATACGATGTAGGGGAGGAGCACAGGCAGTGACGCGTGATGTGGGGTGCGACGCACAGGTGCCGCACGACCCCATTTTTCTGGTTTCGAACCCTATAAGTTTAAGACTTTGTTATAACTCTTGGCCACTTTGTTTTGGACAACTTTTTGACAGAAAACAATCCTAAGGCTTCCCCAAAACATGTAAGGTAGTTCTTGATCAATTTCTATCATTACTACATCAATCTAACATCAAATTAACACTAGTTCATCCTTCAAACCATAGATTCTTGAAAATCGAAGAAAGATAAATTGAAGTGGACATTGGGAAATCTCTTGAAGGTATGTTCTTTGATCTTTACTGAGATTATTTAGAGTATTTAGACTAGTGTAGGTATTAGAAACAATAAGAATCCATGGGTGTTGCATGGGGGATTCAAGATGACGGTTTTGGGGGCAAAAAAGCCCTAGTTTTTCTATAAGGGTAGGAACCATTAGAATTTAGTTAAAGTTCTAAACTTTATCATTAATAATCATTGTAGAATGATTTTTTGAACTTCGAGAAATAGGTATGAGTGGGAATTGAGGTATGTCTACTTTTGAAAACCCTCTTTGAAGTATGTCAATGTTTTATAAATCTTCTTTTGAAGTATGTCTACCTTCTCGAAAACATATTGATATACATCTATACTTTGAATGTGTCGTTTGAAACACATCCACTTTAAGGATGTTTTGAAAGCATGATTTATTTTTGGGAATCATCTTTTGATTGTTATACACGTTAAAACCTAGCTTCTTTGTTGATCTTTGTTGAACTTATTTTTGAACAAAAGATGATATTTGAACAAAGTCATGCGTGTGTAAGGTCAATCCCGTATCGAGCCTTATATGAATTATATCATTGTGATAAACGTGTTTTACCCCATTATGAGATGACTGAACTTATTTTCTAAAGACCGAAACTTTACACATATTTTGTTCGTTAAATGAGTTTTCTTGAACTTGAAGTTAAACACTTAAATTGTATATGTTGGAAATTGATTGATTTGAAATACCTCTATTGTGAGAAGATAAATTGAGAAGTGAATTCTGCTATAAGCCATGATTGATGATTCACTTAATATGCCATGACTTGTATTTATTTGTGTTTGGGCCCTTCAGGGCAAGTTGTGCTAGTCCAGAGGACAATTAGCCGTTGTGCATCCTAATGTATCACTTATGAGTATCGCTGTGTCAATCCAGAGGACGATTGATCTCCGTAGAAAAATAGCCCCAGTGTATCTATTGTTGTGTCAGTCCAGAGGATGATTGAACTTTGAGGTGTGTAGCTCGGTGCATCTGTTGCTGTGCTAGTCCTGAGGAAGATTTACCTCCATGGGATAATTACCTCGGTGTATCGAATAATTGTTCGCTCGTGAGTCGGCATGTGTTGAACTTTTGGTTGCCTGTGACTGGCTTGTGATGCTTGTGAGTTCTTGATTAAAGACTTAATGTGATAAAAGGTTTGACAGATTGAAATTGGTATATTTCTTGTCTATTAGGTTGTTCACAGAAAGTTCTACCAAGATTGATGGCCTTTGCTCTATCTCTTTAACTATCTAATTTTGGATTATTAACTATTGCCCCTTAGACACTCACTGAGTACCCAGTACTCAGGCATACCACTGCTTTGTTCTTGATGGTATGTTAGGTAATGAAGAAGAGCAGGTTCGTAATATGCGTACGGAGTAGGCGAACTTGCTTCTTTCCAGACTTATTTGGTAAGCCCACATGCTTGTCACGGGACGCCGCTCCATCTTTATTTATTCCAATTTTTGGGCTGCGTCCCGAAGTTAGAAACTCATTTGTTTATCTTAGAAGCTTCATAGATAGTTGTCTGATTATGGGTAGATGTTAAAAGTCTCGTATGACCAATAGGGCGTTTGCCACATTTTATGATTGAGTATTCCTGTTAGACTTCTACGGATTTTTATAGGTAAGAGATGTTTACATTTAGTTATTTATGACTTGTTCAAAATGAATGTTGAAAGACCATTAAAAGAGAATAGATATTTATTGATTTTATAAGGGGCTTCTGGCGTTGTTGATAGCATCGGATGCCTGTTGCGCTCAGGTTAGATTTTGGGGCATGACTATACAACCACTAGTACTTTATAGGTATCATAGGCCGACAACGAAGGAAACACACGTAAAGCATATAAAGACTGAATACAAGCACATATTAGACTAACTCAGCTAAACCCCTTTGTTATGACAAAGAAATCATGTTTCATATAAGACAACATGTAAGAATGTAATCAAATAGGAAAGGTAGTGGAATGAATGAATGAATTAAATGCAGCACCAATATCTATCCCGGTACACACATGCTATAGGCCATGTCATATAGTTATGACCCATGAAGGACTCGCGAGGTCCATATACCCGTTCCAGGCATGTAACTCGAGCAAACCATAATATAATCCATTACAGGCATGCAACTCGAGCAAACCATACATAAACTGTTGCAGGCATGTAACCCGAGCCAACCATATATAAACTGTTGCAGGCGTGCAACCCAAGCTAACTAAATGCAAGTTTAATATGTATGAGGTACCACATGAAATCATGAATGCATAATGAATGTGATAAGAAATAATGCGATAGAAAGTAAGCTCTAATTTGGTTATTATGACCTGTAATTAGCCAATTCAGCTCTTTACCATTCACACCACTCTGTTCGGAACCATTTGCCATCGGACTTATTAGAACATCGCTCTTACCTCTTTGCTAGCAGACCCCCTTGTGTCTTTATTTCAAAACTCATCCATCAAATATACAGAATATTAATGAATACAATATGAATGGTATTGATATGACCCCACCTAGCTCAAGGCCATTCACTAGGAGTCAAGTAAGGGAGCTCCAAGAGATGCAAGCCATGTTTATGAAGAAAGGAGCCTTGGAAGAGCTTGGAGAGAAGATTGCCAAAGCATACAATGTTTGGGAAATAGCTTGGGAAGGCCTAGAAGACCAAGAGATGACCTCCTCTCAAAGTGGCTAGATGTTAAAGAGGGACATTTTTGCAAACTGTGGGTGTTGGATGCAAATCTTGGCCAAGAATGCAATTCTAGGCCAAAGATTCAAATTGGAGGCCATATTTCCAAGTTATGACCGTTGGATGAATGAAGACCCATGTTTGGGGTTAATTTTGCAAAGTGCCACTTTTGGGCCTTTGGTGTAAAGCCCTAGACTATAAATAGAATGTTACACCCCGTATCTTCGAAGAAGCACTTATCAAATTTGAAACATAAGTACGTTGAGTTATGGTTAAGCAAAACCACTTTGGAATATAAGGAGCAAGCATTATTAAGTATATTTAATAAGTGAAGGATGTATATAAGGTATACCGGAAGGTTTTATAAGGAAATAAGTGGAAGAAATGAAGTAGTACGACTTTGGAGAAAGGATGAATAATGTTTGTGTGAAAATTTTGGTCTAAATTGGGGGATGAATATCTCTTAGCATATGAAGTTTTTTAAGGTGAAACAAAAGCCTAAAATGAAGTTCGTCGAGTCTAGTTTCCAACGCAATAAACTTCTCATCAATAGGACATCGGAGTAGAGAATTATGAACGTTACAAGTTCAGGCGACGGAGCGACGCGTGCTACGATGCGCTACGATGCCACATCTGATCGCTACGGTGACCAACCGAATTTGACCCTATATAAAGGGTAAAAACCCCCTTTTTCCATCAAATTTTGCTAGAAAAATCCAGAAATTGAAGAGAGAGAGAGAAACAAAAAGTAAGCAATTTTCAAGTGACGGAGTATTAATCGAAGCTCGGATAAACGCATAGATGTGATTCTAGTATGGTTTTGCGGTGGATTCAAGGTAAATATTGAAGATATCGCTGTTCTAACAAAAATAAGACTTGCGAGTTCGGACGAATAAGTGTAGATAATTGGAGGTTGAACAAGTATGTTAAGGCTCATCCCTTTCTTTCAAAGGCATGACTCCTATGTTACGATTTCATAAATGCTTCCATAACTTCGTTGTTTTCAAAAGTTAGAAGTCTATGATTCCAAGGCATGATTCCTTTTCCTGATAACCCATAAATGCTTTCCAAAATGTCCGTATTTTACTAAAATGGAGGTTTATGACTCTGTAAGCTTTTATGACAACAACGATGGATATGTTTTACAATGACAACGATGATGTCAAAGATGAGAATATTTTTCTATGATGACTATGATGAGAACGATTTCATGTTTAAAGGTTCCAAGTTATGATTTCAATGACGATATAAGAATGTTGTGCTATTTCTTGATCCCTCAAGTTTATTCATGGATGATGACTATTTTTAAAGATTCCAAAGTATATGAATTGACACCTTACGAGATTTATGATCCTATTCTATGTTTTCTCTTGATGTTATTCTTCATTGATAGTCTCACCTTATAATAATTGTTCCTTGGTGAGACAAAGCGACGATGATTATTCCATAATATAATCGAAGGTTACCGACCTTACGTCACTCCGATAGATACATGACTTTCTTTGGGATCATGCATGCGCTTATATAATATATGTATATGTATATGATATATGTATATGTATATGTATATGGGGAATATGGGAAAAAGGGCGAGCGCTATAGACGCGTGGCCACGATCGGTTGGTATAATATGACATGATATCATCCGCGGGATACGCGGGACATATGTGGTTAAATGGATCGGAGCCGACGCCTCGGCAACATGATATGTTCTATTTTCTGTATATATGAACAAAAAAATGTTTTTCAAAGAAAGCTAAGCATGCATGGCATCCGTCCTAAGAGGCACCCACATGTACAGGTTACTCTTTTATCTCACGATATGCTCTATATTTCAATTCTATTATTAGTCATACTTTACATCCCTTACTATGTTACTATTCATACTTACATACTCGGTACATTATTCGTACTGACGTCCCTTCTTGTGGACGCTGCGTTCATACTGCGGGACCCGGGTAGCCGATCGGACGATTCACGGCGGTAGGACCTCCCCTCGGCGGCGGTCGGTACGCTCCCATTGATCCGGAGCTACACTCCTTTTGGTATGCTATTTGGTTATGTACATATATGGGTACGGCAGGGCCTTGTCCTGTCCTTTGTACAGTTTGTACTCCATAGAGGTCTGTAGACAGTGATATGTAGTCGTGTTGTTATGTAGCCTCGTCGGCACTTATTTTGTTGTACAGGATATATGAAGCGGCCAGATCGGCTTGCTTGTTGTTACTCTCGATATGTATGTTTATATGTATGTGTTGGCGTGAGCCCCCGATGCGGTGTCTTTTATGTTGATTGTTCGGGAGACAGTACCACTCAGTTACAGATTGTGTTTGGGCCCGGGATAGTTAGTGAGAAGTGAATGCAAGCATAGGAGTGCTTGGCCAGTAGTGGTCAGACACTTGTTACGGCCCATCAGTTTGGGTCGTGACATAAAAGACTTGTCTTATTTTCATTTTTTTAGCTTGAATTTTGAAAAACTTGGAGTGTAATAGATTGTTAGGTTATCTTAATATAGTTTGTTTGGTTGCATAATTCTAAGTGTGATTCTTAGTTGCAAAGTGAATTGCTTATCTTCCATTGGAATCAGTTGAGTTGCTCATTTGTGGTCTTCCAACTTGGGTAATTCTTGAATTCCAAATTGCTAAGGTTCATTGGTGGAAATCCCATTAGGAGGGTTTAGGTTTCACATACCTAAATTTTCCTATAGATTTCTTATCAATTGGGTCTAGTAGTTATCCAACTATCCTTCTTCCCTTCATAATCTTTCCCATTCTTATTTTCCTTTTTCTTGTTCTTTAAGTTTTTAGAGTTTCCTAGGTAAAATCTTATCAGGTATCGTATGCCAACAATATCATGAAAGTATGAAATGGATATGCATACACCATGCAATTCCATAATGTCAACTCAATATCAAGAATGATTCCCCTTTCATAAACAAGATCAGATGTGGAGTGATGAATGTAAAATGAATCAATAATGACAAGTATTAATCAAATATGGCTACCATAGCCCACATAAACAACACTCATACCAAACAAGTGGATTTATCACCACCTCCAATGCCAGTGGGCTTAACATGCATTCTCCATCACAACACATTCCTTTTACATTAGTTACCCGTAAAAATACACCAATACCCACAGTAATGTTTCATCAAGTCACAAGTGTGAGACCCCCTATCACGCCTAACACCTTTTTCGTATTTATAAACTGTATACATCGTCCAATCGGAGTCTAAAGAGTAAACCGTAACCTACCTTGAAGTAGAGCAGGAGTCACGAAGAATTAAATCTGAGTCTTCCCCTTACGAACAGTCCAAATCTATCAAATACAAATTCTACATTAACACGTGAGTCCATAGACACCAATATTGTTATCTTAATAATTCGGGTAAAAAAAATGAACCAAAAAGGTAAACCCGAGGCCCCATGGAATTTTATTTCAAAATTGGTGTATCCATAGCTTAATTAGTCTAGATCTAGAAAACCTTTCCAAAAAGCCATCGTCTTGATCTTGATCCTCAGATCCATTATTTACCATTTTTCAACTTTTAGGTTCATAACCCCAATTTTCCCCAACCAAAATCAAGACTAAAATGCAAATAACCTTCGGGGTTAATAGAGAAATACCAAATAGAGGTTAGGATCTTACCCCCTCTTTGAGATGAATCAATAGACACGAAAATAGCCGAAATCCGAGCTCGTTTGCCCATCCAAATCCCCAAAATACTCTAATTTGGGTTTATGTCAAAACCCAAAAAAATAGGCTACAAAACCCAAGATTTAACGGATAATATCACATCAAATTCGAATATAATTATCATAAGATAGTAGGGAATCATTACCTTGAAGCCCATGAAGAAATTCCACTCCAAAATCCCAGTCCAAAAAGCTCAATTCGGCCAAAAATAGTGAAATGATGAAGAAATTCGGAATGGGTTTGTAAAGGGGTGAGTCCATAAAGATTACGGTGAGCCGCGAAGTACCAGATCACCACCAGACACCAGCAACATACGACCTCCTATTTTGGCTCTAAAAACTTATACGACCTTGGAATTTGACGATTCAAGTTGCTAAGACTCACAAATTTTGACACGTATCTATCCCATCAATCAAAACTGAATTCCAACATCAAATGGATATAATGGTACATCAAAACATCGGAGGCGTACGACTTACGCCAACGATTCTAACACCAAAACTTGACCCCATAAAGTCCAAATCCAATTCTAAAAGCTCCTACAAGACACAAATGATCATACGAAGCCAACGAAGTCAACAAATTTCCAATCTGGGTCTTATTCTTCTCGTGACCATAATTTCATCATAAATAGGCATATTAAATACTAAAAGCGACTTAATTGTCAAAAACCAATGAAGCAAACTCTAAAATTAGCTCCGTCCATTTATATAGGTCATAAATAATATTATAAATCCAATGAAATCTTTAGGTCGCCAATCAGAACAAGTTTTCCCAAAATGAATAATTAATTCAAATAATTAAATCTCATGATTTCCAAAGTGAAACCTTCTCCCAAAGTGAACTAAATGATATCTGTTTGACTTCAAATTTTATAAGAAAATCAAAATTATTATTATTATGGATATTTTGGAATAGATGACACACAAACCAGAGCATCGGTTCTGAAAACTTTCAGCCGGGTCGTTACAACTTGGGGTTTGAGTAGGAACTCATCTTATGAGGTTTGGAGAAGTTCTAGGGTCTTTTATCCTCAAAAAGTTGGCCAAAAACGAAGTAGGATGGAAGGTTTAAGAAACTTTTAGGTGCTGGGTATTTATAGGCAGAGCCGTTCTGCTGAACCATTTGCGTCGCATATTGAAAAATGTCATAGCAAATCGAAACGCAGATCATAACAGAATACATGGCAACTTTGGGGAGAAAATGCATCCAAATGCGGTAGCATATTGCGTTTAGTGGAGCATATCAGTCTGGTGGACTGCTCTGCGATCTTTCAATAAAATGTTCATAACTCTTTGCTCATAGCTCTTTTTGGGGTGCTTCTTTTATTTTTGGAAACGTACTTCAAAGTGATACAACTTTTATCAAGGAAGTTTTCTCAACTTCCTAATGGATCAACATGCAAACTAGCCAAAATTCAGGCAAACCTTAAATCTAGACTATTTTATCAAATCTTATGTACCTCAATATTTGACTTGATCTCGACGCGACTATTTTCACCCAAACTCACTCCGATAGGATTTCGTATGGCTAAAATGTCACATTATCATTCTCTGAACGTATTCACACTTAGCCCAAATTTACGAAACGTTACACCAACCTTAGAATGAACAACCATTTAAGAGAGTGATGGTTATTGCGTATGAGTCTTCTCCAGTGCAATTTCAGATGGATTCCCAGACAATTTGTGATACATAGATTTTATAGAGAAGTTTCTCATGTGTTGAAGGTCTTGTTCAGTTTACCCTGCTCATATATACTTCTTAACTTTGAATATCTTTTGGGTCATACATGAAGATTGCTTGCAAGTTGCTTCCCATATTGGTTTGTGCTTCCCATAGTATTCATCTATCCATTTACCCAAAATTTATCCTTTTCCCTACAATATTCCGCAATAACTTACAAGCTGCAGAGTTGCTCCAAATTGTGATATTTATCATGTTTAGCCCTCCCACAGAAGCTGGTAAGCATAGCCTCTCCCGAGCAAGGAGAGCCTTTCTGGAAATGTCTACTACACTAGTCCATATGAACCCTTTGCATATCCTTTCTATTATCATAACAGTCATCTAAGGGAGGATAAATATCTGGAACCGGAATATCTGGATACAGAACAAGATACATTTCAATAATTGAACTCTCCCCGCATCTTATAACAATTTTGATGTCCAAGAAGTGAGCCTTCTCATCATTTTTTCTAGGAGTGGTTGGCGCTGGGCTAAGGACAGCCTTTTATTACTAAGTGTCACACCCCCTTTTCCACCCCCGTGATAAACACATAAAGGTTTTTATTATTAAAGGGTTTTTCCAATTGAAGTGATGTTTTGAAAAGGGATTATTTATTTATTTAGAGTCGCCACTTAGAATTGAGTTTTGGTGTTCGAAGTCACCTTATGAATCCCTAATCAAAAGGAAATAACTCTTTTATTATTGGTCCGTGAAACCAAAAGACCGGGTAAGGAATTCTGTTGACCGGAGAGAAGGTGTTCGGCATTCCCCGAGTCCCGTGGTTCTACCACGATCGCTTTATCGACTTATACTTAGCTTAATCTATTTTTTGGATATATTATGTTCCCGAGCCTTGATTTGCTGGTGCTTTTTTATTGTTGATTTTATTAGTCTTAACCCGGATGCGTAACCGCATTCCGGATCTTTTAAGTGTCTCAAATAAGATGCGTAACCGCATTTTCAATCAAAACAAGATTAATTATTAAAACAAGATTGGCCAAGGTGCGTAACTGCATCCTTGAGTTGTTTAAAGCGTCTCGAAATAAGATGCGTAACCGCATTCTTAATCGAAACAAACATCTTGAAACGTGCCTAAAGCTCATCTAGCGTAAAAAACAATTATTCATCTTTAAATCTGAGACGCTTTTCTTTATCATTTTTAGTCATTTTTCACTCTTTGACAATGGACTTTGAATAAATTTGTAGCCCATCTCGCTCCCTTACAATTGGTTTTTCCTATCTTTTCTTTTATACTTGACAATGAGACTTAAAATAAATTCGCATCTCATCTCTCTCAACTCACAATTAATAATCAATTAATCGGGATTTAAACATTAGTCTAGGCCCAAAAGATTTTATAAATGATGGATTAGTCGACATTTGTAATCGACAACTCAAAGTACAAAATTAAAAAAACCCAACGAAAGGAACTAAAAGCATGCTTTTACCAAATGGGAGAAATTTAATTGAAAGCATCCACCATATATATAAACAATGTTAAACGTCTATAACAAAGAAAACTACTAGAAACAATGGCTCTTATAAAATGAATATTACTGTAATTAACCAAATACGTCCATAATGCATCAATGAGACTTTAAGCATTTATAATCATCATCACTTAGTGGAAAAGCTCATGTTTTCACCACAATTCAATAAGAATATTCCCTTAGCCCATATGACAGTGAAGAAATTATGCCTGAACTTAAATTTTCCATGTAATTATATATAGGTACGTAAGGCACAATCTCGACAGAATTTCAACAACCAAATTAAACTATGTATCAAGGTAATTAGTTAAGATAAACAGAGACAATAGATATTGACTTAATAAACAACAACAGTGACATGAAAAAATGAAAAGCAAAGATAAGAAATGGACCTTTGCATAAATGAACCTAGGCTTAGTTTACAACGACTCAATGACTAGACTAGATCGGAAAACTCACCGGTGACTTGGAATGGATCCAACAATTACAGACCCCAACGGCAAACCTCGAATGGACCACTCAACTGTTTTTAGAGCTACAACAGTGAAGTTTTGAAGGTGGTTTTATGGAATTTGGATAAAGGCGTCCATGGCTGATAAAGGTGATATTTTCATGCCTATTTAATGGTGGTGGTTAGTGACTGATTGTTGAAGGAGAAACGGAGGTGTCTTGGATTTTTGCTGGCTGTGTTATCAACAGATTTTCAAAGTGGTTTGGCCATGGAAATTGGTCCGCGTTCTGTAGTTGCGGCTGATATTTATTTTTGGTCTTAAGGCTAATTCGTCTTCTTAGTCTTAGCTGCTTGTGTGTAATGGAAATTACGACTGATTGTTATGGTGTGTGTAGGTTCTCATTAGGAATTGCGGCTGATCATGATGATGTGTAGGATCTTCATTAGGTTTCTATATTTAGCTATTTATAGTGTGTCTAGGTGTAGGGTTTGGAGTGTGTTTTCTTTATCCTTTTTTCCCAAAATGCCCATGTGGATAGAAATATCTTGGGAAGGAAGAATGAAATATTCCCTTCCCAAGTAGAATGTGCTATTTGTGTGGATAGAGTGGAATTTTGCCAAGTGGCAATACACTATTGGTTCTATTTTCCTTTAATTGATAAAAATGCTACTCCTAATTAAAAAAACAAGATTAAAAATACTCAATTACTCGATACTCTTTTATTACAATCTTTAACTTGGAAATTAACTAAAATAGATAAAAAAAGTATTTTTTGAGAAATTTTCTTTCTTTTGTCACAAATTAAAATAGAACTTATATTCTAAAAATGGGACTTTTTTTTTTGCTGTATTAATAAAAACCTACTAAAAAAGAAATAAAAGTTAAAAATGTCCAAGATTAGACTAAAAAGAAAAATTAATCAATAAGACAGTGAAAATGTCCCGAGAGGGTCAAGACTCACGTGTCTACATCTGCCCTTGTTTGACTGAGAACACGAAGAGTTTTCAGACAAACAAGTAGACAAAAAGACTAATTTGACCCGACCGTTATTCAAAAAGAAGAAGAAATAAAAGAAAAGGATGCAACCGAGTTCTGATTTTGGACAGCCTACATATCCCGAGTTATAAAGGAATCAGGTCACGTGTAGTTCAAGTGAATGACTGATGGCATGATGAGTTAGAAGTCGAGTGAGGTCCCGTCGAGGCTTTGGTCCGTGGTCCTGTTATTACATCAAAATGAAAAAGTACCAGAAAACTAGAAAGAAAAATACATGATCCTATCTACTCTACTTGTCTTGAATCTTCCTTCAGATCTTCACTTGAGTCCTGATCTTCGGATATCACTGTGCTTTTTCTGGTGAATGCCTTGATCTTAAAGTTGAGGTTTGAGACTTGAACTTGAAAAAGTGTGAGCCTTGACTCTCTCCCTAAATGACATTTCGTGAATGTTCTCGAATGCTTGTTTCTGAGGGAAGTAGATCTCAAGGTGTTGGGCCGCTGCATGCATTTGTAAAGCTGACTCCGGCTATCATTGAGACTGAATATTCTGAAAAAAGTTGGAACTTCATTCTTGGACATCAAATCCATGCTTTGTGGGGAAACCTGCAAGCCATCACAAACAAACGAAACAAACAAAAAAAAAAAATTCTGCACCAGTTTACACTGATTTTTTTTTTTTTTGTGAGTTATTAGCAACTAGAAACTTCGAAAACAAGCTCAGACTAGGAAGTGTTTATCCTAGGAGAAAATGAAATAACGGTCTCAGACTAGGAAATGTTTATCCTAGGATAAAAGAAATAAAAGATCTCAGACTAAAAGAAAAATAAATATCTCAGACTAGGAAATGTTTATCCTAGGAGAAAAGAAAATAATGATCTCAGACTAGGAAGTGTTTATCCTAGGAGAAAAGAAAATAATGATCTCAGACTAGGAAGTGTTCATCCTAGGAGAAAAGAAAATAACAATCTTAGACTAGGAACTGTTTATCCTAGGAGAAAAGAAAATAACGATCTCAGACTAGGAAGTGTTTATCCTAGGAGAAAAGAAAATAACTATCTCAGATTAGGAAATGTTTATCCTAGGAGAAAATAACAATTTCAGACTAGGAAGTGTTTATCCGAGGAGAAAAAGTAAATAAAAATCGGTCTCAGACTAGGAAGTATTTATCCTAGGAGAAAATAAAATTAAGGTCTCAGACTAGGAAGTGTTTATCCTAGGAGAAAATAAAAATAACGATCTCAAACTAAGAAATGTTTATCCTAGGAGAAAAGAAAATAACGATCTCAGACTAGGAAGTGGTTATCCTAGAAGAAGAGAAAATCACGATCTCAGACTAGGAAGTGTTTATCCGAGGAGAAAAAGTAAATTGCGGTCTCAGACTAGGAAGTGTTTATCCTAGGAGAAAAATAAAAATTACGGTCTCAGACTAGGAAGTGTTTATCCTAGGAGAAAATAAAAATAACGATCTCAGACTAGAAAATGTTTATTCTGGGAGACAAAAAAATAAAGATCTCAGACTAGGAAGTGTTTCCTATGTTGGAGAGACTTATGGAGAAAAAAAAAATGAAACTCAATCGATCTTTTTTTTTATTTTTATTTTTTTTATTTTATAGCTAGAAAAAGTCTGCAAAATGAAAAATCTCTTTTTGTTTTAATCTGACTTATGCACAAGCAAAAATATTGAGAGAGAAATGTGACTATATTCAGATGTAGTCAGCCTGTCATTTGGAGGAAAGCCTATGAAAACATGACTTTATTTGGAGGTACTCATCCTGATTGATTCATTTTTCATGAAAGAAAAGGAACATTGGTGAATTTTTTTCAAAGAGTTTATTGACTCGTGACAAGATTGTAAGCTGACATTTGATTGGTTGAATTACTTGATTTCTGAGGGATTGACTTGTATTTGTTTCAGGAAACGTCCAGACTAATTTTTCAATGGATTCCACCACAATTGATCATGTTATTTCACTCAAGTAGTCAACTTGATCCTTTTTTTTTAATTGCACAATCATTTTTTTTTTATTTGAGACCTTTTGTGGCAAAATTTGAAAGTTCTTTCTCGCTTGTCTTGAAAAGAAAAACAAGAATGCACAAGTAAAATTCTAAAAAGAGAATGATGTTTGATGAGAGGGGTTCCATGGAGGGAAATAAAGCTTATTCAGAAAGAAGAATGTGACACTTGAATGTAACATGCATTGAGACCAACAACCTGATTTGTCCATATGTTCATACTTGCCAATTAGTCAAATTCTTGATTCACTGTCGGAGAGTTGCTATGCTTTGCTTCCTTGGAAGTGACATTAATGTTGCATGCCCTTTCGTGATACACTTTTTGCTGTATTCATATCTCACCATTTCGACTTGCGGTGCCTCAAAAGGGTTTCACCAACAAGTCTCTCTCATTTGTTCTTCTTCTTCTCTCATTCATGTCTCACAATTTTGACTTGTGGTGCCTCGAAAGGTTTTCACGGTCAAGCCTCTCTCATTTTTCATCTCTCTCAACTTATTGCTCGTGAGGGTTTTCACTAATAAGACTCTCTCATTTTTGTCTTCGACTCCTTGTGCAAGTAAAATGACCTTCATCGTATGATAAGCGAGACATTCTCAAAGACTAATGTGGAGGTCTTGGTTTGGTAGGCTTTTGGATAAGGTTAGAAAGAAAGGACGGCATGAAGGCGCAAAACAGACTCCAAATGAAAGGAGTTATACACTTACAACTTTTGGAATCAACTCTTCGAATTTTTTTCTTTTTAAGAAAAATAACTTTTGTCCCAATTCCAGATACTGGGATTTTTTTTTTGTCTTGGTTGGACCGAACCCTTAGAGTAGGGTTGCCTACGTATCCTTAAAAGGAAACAGGTTGAATGTAGTCCTTTTTTTTCTATTTTTTCCTGCTCTTTTTTTCTCTCTCTCTTTTTTTCCCTGGAAACAATGCCCCAGTTTGCACTTCCTGGAGATTTGGACACTTGATTCTCTTCTATGTTCTTGTTCCTTCTTTCCTTTCTAGACTTGATTCCAAAAGAGGGGTTCAAAGAAAATAACACAAGCTGAAAGCGGATAAAACATAGGATATAACAAACTTGGGTAATAGAAAGAAAACCTCCTAACCTCTGAAAATGTCGATTCAAAACATGCCTCACAATGAAGTCATGCATGGTTTACTGTTGAATGCTTGATGCTCATTTGAAGAGCGATCCCAAAATTGCTTCAAATCTGCTTGATATTAATTTCCTTCAGGTCATCTGAGTCTTGAAGGTGCATCGACATATTGACTCAGAATTGATCCTTTTTCTGATCGTGAAGGTCAATGTAATAACCTAATTTTTTTTAAATAAGGGTTTATTTGGTAATTTTAGCTAAAAGGAATTAAAAAGAAAAGAAATTCGGAATGAGAATTAAAAAGAAAATAGAAAAGGAGTTTAGTAGGCCAAGCCCAAAAGGAAAAGGGCAAAAAAAAAAAAAAAAGAAAAAAAAGAAAGGACTTTAAAAGTCTAATGGCAGCCATCAGACGTGAAGCGTTACATTGCCGAAAGGAAAAAAAGAAGGGAACGTGCAAACAGATAAGGAAAACCAGTAGAAGAAAAGAAAAGAAAGGGAGAAAAAGAAGGGAAAAGAGGGGATAAAAATAAGAACTTTCATCCCAAATCATCAAGGTAATGACTCTAATCTTTTATTTAATTTTATTACTTAATTATGGGTGAATTTTTATGGTGAAAACATGGGGATATTTTGAGGAATTTGAGAAAGTTTAGCCCTAGGGTTCTTCAATCTAAATCATTGATTTGAAGGGGCAAATAATGTCGGATTTTAGACTTCTATATATCGTTGGAATAGTCTCGTTAAGACCTTTCCGAAAACCTATGTCTTGTCGGGTTTTTAACACATTGACTAGAGGGCATTTTCGTTCTTTAAAATTTGACTTTAACCGTTTAAGCCTTTAAAAATATAGAAGTGGTTTACCCTAAGGGTTTTGACCATTCTAAATCTGTTTTTGTGTAGTTTGAGGCAATCCGGAGACTCGAGAATGTAGTTTTGATTTATTGGGAAGTGTGCTTGAATTGTGAATTTGAGGTAAGTGAGACTTTAAGCTTTGGGTGCTTGCTTTTCAAACCTGTTTTAAAAACATATGTTTTGTCTGCCTGGTCCATGTGTTGGGACGAGCGTGTGCTTGATAGAATCGGTGGTCCTTGAGGCCAGCCGCATATACTTTATTTTCAAATACTCTAAAACTCTCTTTGTAAATTATTTCGTGATGTGATACGGCTGTGAGCCATGAGATTGGGGCATTGTTTATGCTTCCCTTTAGCATTGTGTATGCTTCTTAATTTTACTGGGCATTGTGTATGCTCCCCTTAGCATTGTGTATGCTTCTTGATTTTATTGAGGCATTGTGTATGCTTCTCGAGCATTAGGTATGCGTTTCTTGATATATTTGACACATTGTGTATGTTGTTGTGGATTCGTGGTGTTGATAAATTCTTTAACTGCTATTATGACAAGTCCTTCGTGTAAATTGTGTTGAGATATATGTTATTCTGGATAAACGATTGTTTAGACCTTGTCGGATATTATATTACGATATAATCCTTGTGCATAATATAAAGCGCCTATTGTGTGTTTGTATTTTCTAACACTTGTTCCAGGGGTATTTAGAGTGGCGGGTTGAGGATCTTACTGGGTTATATTTACATATAGCTCGCTCCTTACCTGCATGTCCATACAGATACTATTGGTGACGATGAAGCTAGTAGCTCACGAGTTTGCTAGAGTTGATCTATTGGTTGAGGTGAGCCGCCGCTTTGTTCGTGGAGGCTACCAAAAGTGTCTTTATCATTTATTTATTAATGTTTTTTTTTCTTTTGGGATTTACAAACCCGAATCTTTTGTAATTCTCTTAGATGCTCCATGGTCTAGTGTAAGATTTGGGCAAGAGTATCTGGTTAATATTTTGAGACACTAATTATCCGTAATTAATTATTATATTATTTGAGTGCTTATTTAATTTTGTTAATGCTGCAAAATTATGGTTAAGATATGAAAATGTGGTTCGCCTGGCCGGTGGTGTGTGCTGGGTGCCAATCACGTCTAGGGGGTATTTTGGGATGTGACAAAGTTGGTATCAAAGCTTAGGCTTTAAGTCCTTGGTCATAGAGCAGTGTTTAGTAGAGTCTTGTTCATCGGCATGTAGGCGCCCATACTTATGACCTTGAGGCTACTGAGCATCTAGGATGTTTTCCCTTCTTTCATTCTTTAGTCGTGCATTGAGGTGAATCGAGTCCAACTTTGGGATGTTCTTTTCGCAGACGGCTAGGATCCACTTATCCTTCTATGCTAGATGACACCGTTGACTTGGAAGTTTTTAATAATAAATGTGCAACTGAGAGTGGCACTGAGTACATGGAATATTTGGTGCATTGGTTATAGTTGAGATTGAACAGGTTGTAAAAATTTGGGATAACTCTATTTACAAAGGAAACTTTGGCAAATATTTTATGAAATTCAAGAGTTAGTGAAATTTTTGAATGTCCAGAATTCGTGTGAATGGAAAAGTGACCAAATGATATGATATTTGTGTAAGATCGACTATTCACATTCAAGATTGTTGGTATAACTCTCTCTTGTGATTCTGATCAGTAAAGAGAAATAGTGTAGTGGTCAAGTAAAAAATGTAATTGCATACCCGTGCCTAAGTTGTTGTCTTTATGGTGAAAGATATTTTGAGAAAAGTGCTTAAATGGCTCTAAGTTTAATGCCTCTTAAAGCAATTCACTATCATTAGTAACGTCGTGATGGTGATGTCATAAGTGTGACTGTGGCGCAATATTACATATCTTAAG
Organism: Lycium ferocissimum; assembly: GCF_029784015.1. Taxonomy (NCBI): domain Eukaryota; kingdom Viridiplantae; phylum Streptophyta; class Magnoliopsida; order Solanales; family Solanaceae; genus Lycium; species Lycium ferocissimum. The sequence continues at coordinate 113,935 of NW_026716883.1, read as the reverse complement.
TGTATTAAGTATGAGCATGATAATGGCCCTATGAGATGCATAACTTGTTCGTGAAGTAAGTCCCTGGGTGAATTCTTAATTGTGAGCGAGAGTAAGACTTAAGTATAAGAATTATTAAGACAAGATAGTAAGATGTTTAGCATGAAACTTAGTGTATAATGGCTTGATTAGTTGTTGAAGGTCTAGACGTGGAATATTAAAGACTATCACGCACCAAGAAAATACAAGAACCATAAAAGAAGTTGGAGTAACTAAGAAATGACATGATTGTCACAGATAACCAGTTCACACATTTTTGTTAATATAAAATGTTTTCGATAAAGCACAAGCTTGAGAAAGATGAGAAACACGTTAATGAGATGATAGTATTGATGAGGACAAAGAGAGAAGTTGATACTTAGATGTAACATTTGTGATTTCGATCCAAGCGGTGGAGTCTACTATTATTGGCCGGTCTATCAAACATGTGTGGACACAGTTCAGAGTCATGATGCGTTTATGTGCTGTAAAAAAAAAAAAAAAAACTTGGTGTTATTGACCTTGAGGTTATCTTTGATTCAGATTGAATGACTTCGTGTTGCCTTACGCTTTGATTGCCATAAAAACACTGTTCCATTTTCGATTTTGGTGGAGCCTAATATTGAGTTTGTATTGAGTTTAAAGGATTCATTTGGTATGTCCACAGACAAAGCAACCTCGTCGATAAAGTTCTTTTTATAATAAGTGGAGGATATAGGTCGTATTTAACTATAACTCGGGGCATCAGAGTTGAATAACTAACTATTGCGTTAGTGTGAGCGGTTAACAAGTTTTTGAATATGCTTTCAGAGAACCTACTAATTATACCATATGATGGGGAGGTTGACTAAAACTTGGGTATTGATATGCTGCCATTAATCTGGTATATTTTTATTTTTTAATTATAGAATGACTCTGCAAAGGCAAAGGAATTAAATTATAAGTTACAAGATTTCATGATTGAGAGGTCACTATACCAAGTATAGAGCCCGGAGGTACTTGATTTTTGTCTGTTGAGGAGAACATTGAATCTATGCAGATTTTTATCACTAAGAGAAAAATGACTTAATTTTTATCATATGATGGGCAAGTATCTTTTTCTCTTTCTTAAATTACATGATATGTGCCTTCAGTTACATGGTGTTATATGCTATTCTAAGATAGACTTGTGATCGGGATACGATGAGTAGTAGAAGAAAGGGATGGATAATCTGAAGACATGTACCAATACTTATTTTGGTTAGTGTAAACTTCTGGTGATATTTTTTGGATAGAGAAGGCATTAGTGATTGTCATGCACTAGAGGATTCGGGTATTAAAAAAAAAAAACATTTCTTAGCGCTCTATTTGTTATGTTCATTAATGACATATACGAATATCTTCTCAGTCGATAGAAGCATATGCAGTGGTTGAAAAAGATGCTAGGCTAATATTGATTAAACAACTGAGGTTAAAAGTGTGAAGTTTAATTTTTACATCATGGCGTTATGAGCCTTGTGGTGTCTAGTAAAAGGATGGAAGGTTGAGTTTAATACACACACTAAGGCGCTATCATGTGTTATGCTACAGTTGTTTTTGTTTGAACATGCACAGTTGATCGATATGAGAGTCTTGACCTTATTGGGGATTAGTGATAGTCTCTAAAGACGAGGCTACTTGATAATGGAAAAAAAAAAAAAGGAACATTCTAATTATAGAGTCGAATGTGTGTACACCTATGGTGGTTGACTTAGGGAGATTTGCACTCGAAGAGATAAACATTCATTATATTTATTACTTTTTAGATTCACAAATATGCATTGGGGTCGCAGGAAGAGAGTTAAAATTGACAAAAGTGATTTGGGGTACATAAATATTGTTCTTGTGTTTAAATCGTTAGTATATTAAATACGAGTGTTAGAGACTACATCAGTTCATTTCTGATAGAAATTAGAAAGACCTTAAAAAGTTGAATACTCAGTTGATTTACTCGAAATTTTTCTTTACATGGTCGTCTCCGATAGAAAGTAAAAAATAGATCAATGTAGACTTTGTAGCTGGTCTATCCGTTCATTCAGTAAAATCCCGATCGTAGCTTGGGTGATATTGATTGACTTAGCGAGATTGTGTACCGATTTAAAATTTTGAACTATTCTTATATATCATACTAGCTTATATGGCGTTATGTGTCAGAGATAGTGCAATGGCATGAGATGTCTGTATTTTCATGTGTGACAAGAGTAACGGTGCAAGGAACGTTTACGTAAGAGCATATAGATGTGTTCCAAAGATCGCTATATGTGAAAGTGTTATGTTGGAGTGTATGGATGTGTTCCAACACCACTGTACATGTGAGAGATATGTTAGAAGCATAAGGATATATTTCTAACATTGTTGTGCGTGAGAGCATTATGCAGGAATGCTTTGAGGCGTTTCAGCTCTACCGTATGTAAGATTGGTGGATGTGTTTCGCCATAGGATTGTGGTTGTGGCACTTGGATTGTGCCATCCTTAGGTGCCCAGTCTTAACACTAGTCAGATGGATATTACCTGATAACTGCTTAATGATCAGTTGCTTTTGACCTAGTTCGTGTATGATAGTAGTTTACTAAATCAATATGCAAATCTTGTCGTTTAAGGTTTTGTATGAATGCTGGAGTTTTACTCTATCTGGTTGATTGAATACTCTAAATCAGAGTAGTTGGGTCTAGACTTCGATTAGCAAGCCTTGAAGAAGGTCGCATTGAATGCGGGAACGATTTCGGATAGCATAGAGTAGACAAAAGTCTTATAGTGATAAAGAAGATTGTGATTTGGAGCTTATGAAAGGGAGTAGTTTGAAAGTTTTCAATACAAAATAAGTCATGAGATTCAGTCGAACGGCTTTCTTATGGGATTTGGATCGAATCAGGTTGGTGCATGTGAACTTGCTTTACCTCTGTGATTGTCTATTGTTCATATCTCGTGTTTCACCTGTCCATGCTTAGATCATATGTTCATAAGATAGTCATGTTTCAGTCCGAAAAAGTAGAGCGAGATTAAAATTTGACTTGCGAAGAAGGTTCGATATCTATTGTAAAGACAAGTGCGGTAATTGAGCTCGAACAAGGTTTCTTAAGTGGAAGTGGGTGTGCAAATCATGTTTTTTTAAGGCTTTATAAGGATATCGATATTGTCTCTAGTTGAGTAGTTTGAGCTCGAGAAGACAATGCTATTTTATTAAGAAAATAAGTGTGATAGGCCCTGATAAGGTTGGGTTGGACCAAAATACAACTTGGAGTAGGTAAAGTTTCCTTTTCTCTTCGAACAAGAAAAATTCATGACTTAAATTTATAGTGAGTGACTGCTTTTAGAGGTTTCTTTTCCGTTAGCAGTGTTGTATGAGATATTGAAAGCAGGATAAGTTGTGGGGTGCAAGCGTATTACCGATAAGATTATGGCAATAGGTTGTGGTGGTAGCTAACAGACTTGCTATGCTGCTAGAGGTACATGTTATATTATGTGAATACGTTCCGAGCATGCATTTATGATCTGATCCATGTTATTGAGACTAAAATAGTGCTGGTAAATGAGAATTACGTCTTTTTGTAAGAAGTTGTTATTCTGTATTTGAACATATGACTTTGCTTTTGGTTATGGATGAACAAGTATTCGAGGTCGCCATTATAGTAGGACTATCTACAAGAAAAGATCACTTTGAGAGTATGAATGGGACATGCGTACTGAGTATTCATATCCTGACAATTTCAAAAAGTTCTTGAACACGTTCGAGGACGAATGTTATTTTAAGTGGTGGAGAATGTAATAACCCAATTTTTTTTAAATAAGTGTTTATTTGGTAATTTTAGCTAAAAGGAATTAAAAAGAAAAGAAATTCAGAATGAGAATTAAAAAGAAAATAGAAAAGAAGGAGTTTAGTGGGCCAAGCCCAAAAAGGAAAAGGGTAAAAGAAAAAAAAAAAGGACTTTAAAAGTCTAATGGCAGCCATCAGACGTGAAGCGCTACATTGCTAAAAGGAAAAAAAAAGAAGGGGAACGTGCAAACAGATAAGGGAAAAACCAGTAGAAGAAAAGAAAAGAAAGGGAGAAAAAGAAGGGAAAAGAGGGGATAAAAATAAGAACTTTCATCCCAAATCATCAAGGTAATGACTCTAATCTTTTATTTAAGTTTATTACATAATTATGGGTGAATTTTTATGGTGAAAAAATGGGGATATTTTGAGGAATTGAGAAAGTTTAGCTCTAGGGTTCTTCAACCTAAATCATTGATTTGAAGGGGCAAATAGTGTCAGATTTTAGACTTCTATATATCGTTGGAATCGTCTCGTTAAGACCTTTCCAAAAACCTATGTTTGTCGGGTTTTGAACACATTGACCAGCGGGCGTTTTCGTTCTTTAAAATTTGACTTTAACCGTTTAAGCCTTTAAAAATATAGAAGTGGTTTACCCTAAGAGTTTTGACCATTCTAAATCCGTTTTTGTGTAGTTTGAGGCAATCCGGAGACTCGAGAAATCCAGTTTTAATTTATTGGGAAGTGTGCTTGAATTGTGAACTTGAGGTAAGTGAGACTTTAAGCTTTGGGTGCTTGCTTTTCAAACTTGTTTTAAAAACATATGTTTTGTCTGCCTGGTCCATGTGTTGGGATGAGCGTGTGCTTGGCAGAATCGGTGGTCCTTGAGGCCGGCCGCGTATACTTTATTTTCAAATACTCTAAAACTCTCTTTCTAAATTGTTTCATGATGTGATACGGTACGTGAGTCATGAGATTGAGGCATTGTGTATGCTTCCCTTTATCATTGTGTATGCTTAATTTCTTGGGCATTGTGTATGCTCCTTAGCATTGTGTATGCTTCTTGATTTTATTGAGGCATTGTGTATACTTCTCGAGCATTGTGTATGCTTCTGTGATATATTTGACACATTGTATGTTGTTGTGGATTCGTGGTGTTGATAAATTCTTTAACTGCTGTTATGACAGTTCCTTAGTGTAAATTGTGAACAGATATATACTATTCTTGATAAACGATTGTTTGGACCTTGTCGGATCTTATATTACGATATAATCCTTGTGCATAATATAAAGTGCTTGTTGTGTGTTTGTATTTTCTAACACTTGTTCCAAGGGTATTTAGAGTGGCGGGTCGAGGATCTTGCGGGTTATATTTACATATAGCTCCTCACACCTCGATGTCCATGTAGTAGCTCATGAGTTTGCTAGAGTTGATCTATTGGTTGAGGTGAGCCGCCGCTTTGTTTGTGGAGGCTACCAAAAATGTCTTTATCATTTATTTATTAATGTTTTTTTTTCTTTTGGGATTTACAAACCCGAGTCTTTTGTAATTCTCTTAGATGCTCCATGGTCTAGTGTGGGATTTGGGCAAGAGTAATTGGTTAATATTTTGAGACTATAATTATCCGTAATTAATTATTATATTATTTGAGTGCTTATTTAATTTTGTTAATGCTGCAAAATTATGGTTAAGATATGAAAATGTGGTTCGCCTGGCCGGTGGTGTGTGCGGGGTGCCAATCACGTCTAGGGGGTATGTTGGGACGTGCAATTTTCATCTCTTCCTTGGAAACTCATCACCTTATGACTTATCGTTTGAAAGCCTGAATAAAAGTCCAAATTTTGTCGTTGGTCACAACGCATGTCACATTTGTTTATTGATGGGACTGAGAATGGTGAACCTTATTTCAAGAAAAAAAGTGACAAAAAAAAAAAGCGAAATAGTACAGAACAGAAAGAGTATTTTATCGAAGAGTGAAAGGAAATAGGATACAGGGGTTGAACAAGACAAGCAACACACGGTTCAAAACCCCAAGTTGAGCCGGTCATTTTTTTTTTTAAAAGAATGATCAAATTAAACTACAAAAAAAAAGTCCTCTTTGAAATTCTTTTAAAAGACCAAGACCCTGAACTCTGACGGGATCTTTCAAAAACCTTCAATTTACCCATAATGGACTGGATTTTCAACTGGATAACAAACGTCTAGGCTTAGAAGGCGGGCCCACTTATCATCATGAGCAGATAAAGGTTGAAGTGGTTGTAAAAACTCAAAAAGTTTGATGTGGTTGAGGAGGTGACTGTTCGTTGATCCCTCAGGACACATGTCTATTGAGGTGCCATAGGGTTGATAGAAAATGGGGTGCGGTCTTGAAAGAGCTGGGTTTGTTATTTATGGCCATGGTTGCTTCTGGTTGGATGAAAATTGGTGTTTATTCAACTACAAACTCATCACAAGTCAACCTTTATCTTTCGCGAAACTTTTTTTTTTTGTTTGAAATGTTTGAGATCGAACCGCCAAGGGGTTGCCTACGTATCATGATGAAACATGAATCATATCAAGCGTAGTTCGGGAAGATAATGAACAAACTTTTTTTTTTTTTTTTGAATTTTCTCTTTTTAATCTTTAAAAGAAAAGAAACTCTAAAAGTGCAAAAGAAAATCCTTTTTTAAAAAAAAAATTTCGAAGGAATCAATCCTAAAGAGGAATAAAGAAAATATTTTTGGTATTTTTCTGATGTATGAATTTTCTACAAAGAGTAACCCTAAAAAAGAAGGTAAAATCTTTTTGAATTTTCTGAATAAGGAATAAAAACTCTTTTTTTTTTCTTTTGAATTTTTTGGATAAGGATCAAAACTCCTTTTTTTTTTTTTTGGATTATTGAATAAAGATCACCGAACCCGAGGAGGGTTGCCTACGTATCTCGGCGAAATGAGAATCAGGTGTGCGTAGTTCGTGCAGATTTTTTTTTTAGAAAGAGCTAGGCAAATTGGAGGTTTAACGAAAATGGGCGTAAAAATCAGAGGAACATTCTCTCTCTTCAGGTTCACTGGTTAGCCTAAAGCCAGTCAACAATCAGGCAAACCCTCCAAATAATATTACAAATAGCACATTATACGCACATGTTGGTCAGATAAAAGGGTCGCCCATCCTAGACAGACCCGGCCCCTGTGCCGAGTCTCACTAAGTCAAATGCAAGTGATGCAGATAAGCAGAGCCTACTAGGGATAATCACGTCTGTGTTTCAGTTCTGCTAGGTTTAAAATCTAATGGAAAAGGTGTCTAGACTGGCTTACCCGAGCGGACAACTCGAGCTAGGGAGGGGCAACACTATCGATAGCAGTGCTATTCCGACTTTATTGCTTATCCAGCCCCATCTAACATGTGTGACTAAAATCCTTCACCGGGCGCAAAAACGCTCTGGCTTTATCTTGACAGAAAGTAGGTGTCACGACCCGACTAGGGGCCATGACGGGTACCCGGGGCTAACCGCCGAGCACCACTCATTCTACTACTCATCCTACGTTCATTCATTAATCTCATGCTTATAATCATAGGAAAACCATTTCCATTTGAAACATAATTACATTTATATACATAAGCCCTTCGGCTATAGAAATGATATACGTATAATAAGGACCTCGTGAAACCATATTACCTACACATATGTATCTACGAGCCTCTACTAGAGTACTAGACATATGGACGGGACAGGACCCCGTCGTGCCCAAAAATATATGTACACAAAATAAGCAGTGGCACCTCCGGAACAATGGAGTGCTCTCAAATCGGCTGATAGCTCCTATGAATCTGGATCACCTCCCTGTCTACCTGTGGGCATGAACACAACGTCCAAAGAGAAGGACGTCAGTACGAATATTGTACTGAGTATGTAAGGCATAAACAATAACAATACATCAATGAGACAGGGGGATATCAAATGAAGAACAATCTGTAACTGACTGTCAATTTTAATAGAAATAATGCATGCTGACTTACTTCATAAACATCATCATCATATCATGTATGCATATATATATATATATATATATATATATATATATATATATAAGTTGCCCGACCATATAGGTACGGTGTGATCATCATTAGCCCGCGTCCAGGCCTCCTGCGTCCGGGGTAACCATCTCATGCCACCCACTAGTGGTGTCTGCCTATGCCATCTAGACATGGTGTATACGCTGCCCGCCTTAGCGGTGTCTGCCCGGCCATATAGGCGCGGTGTAATGTCATCATCATCATGTACCCATCATAATGCATGCATAGTAACTCAAAGACAACTATACTTTATCGGGGTGACATAAGGTCGTGGACCCCTGATTCCATTATGGAGTATTCATAAGCATTCTGCCTCACCTTGAAGGAATTAGCATGTAAGGTGAGTGTATACAATAAACAACATCAATGGATCATAGTTAGAATCATTAGCTTTAGGATCTTTAGACTTAACTCATCACCATCTCTATCATTCTCATGACATATTTCGTTTCTATATCTCATGTTAAGCTCCTTACAATCATAGGTTTATAATTGCCGGAATGTAAGAAAGTTATGGGAAAATAGGAAAATTCATGCCATGGGAGTCATGCCTTAGAAGGAAAGGACTAGCCTTACATACCTTTTCGTTTAGCTATTCTATCGCTTGATCGTTCTCCTTCGACGCTCACGTTTCTAACTTCAAGAGAGTTCGTATTATCGTTAGCTAATCGATTACATGAACATGCTCAATCAAAGCTAGAGAAAATTGGGTAGTATTTCCTTTGTAAATACAACTTTCCCCGTATGACATATCAACTCCCAAACATCTATAATTACCTTCACAACATCATATGCAACAATCTTCATACACCTACATTATCCACATTTCACAATTTCACTTCAATTCGTCCATAATCATGGTCATAGTACACTAGTACATTTTCTCATATATAATGCTTATCCCATGTCCTTAATGTCATTTATAACTTACTTATAATCACAACATATCAAGAATCATGATTCATTTCAAACTACTACACAAAATCTCATTACTCTCATCTTTGAAACCCATTTTCTATCTTCTTTCATAATCTAAGTCTTTCAACCTCCCAATACTTTAAACAACATGGAATGATCATAAAACTTACCTTAGATAATGCGGGAATGAGCCTTGAATGGAAATACTTCACTTGAGGCAAAACCCTAGTTCACTTCCAATGGGATTTCTTTGACTTGTATGAACCCTAATGAGTTTCTTGCACTAGATTCTCTTGGTTTGATGAAGTTGATCACGAATTTCTCTTGGGTTCTTGTAGACGAAAAGTGTGGAAGATTATATAGAGTTCTTGAGTTGTGGAGAAGAAATGAGAATATGGGAAATGAAAATAATGAACTTGGGTCGTCTTATTTACAACTTTAAAATCTGTCCCGACATAATTATACGGACACTTATACGGTCCGTATAAGTGACCGTGAAATCGCTTCAAAGAACCACTCCTTTCTGTGACAATTATACGGCACATTATACGGTCCGTATAATTTTATATGGTCCGTATAAGTGACCGTATAATCCCATCAGTGATGGACCTTCTCTGTGATGGTTATACGGACCATTATACGGACTGTATAATATTATACGGACCGTATAATTGGTAGCATAATCCATCTTTTCTCCGATCTTGTTCTCGTCACTTCGTTTGATCTCCAATCCTTATGGAACCTTCTTAACACTTGTTTAAAACCTCATTAACAATCTAAGGGACGTTATAACTCTTCTCCAAGACACCATTAAGTCATCATTAACTTATTGCTCGAAAATCTTTTCCGATACATAACGCATGCCTAGCCTTTCTTGGCAAACTTCTTTCTCTTACCTCGAATGCCTTTGAAATCTCAATTAGACCTATTAAATGCTATTTCTTTTTTATTGAAACATCGTATACTTCGTTCCCTTAGTTATTCTATTCACTGTGCATCAACAAAAAATTTTTCCGAGGTGTAAGATTCTTTCCCCCTTTTAGAACATTCGTCCTCGAATGTTAAACACTCGGGAATTCTATGAAAATTTTGCTAGAGTTTCCCCTGTAATATAACACTACCATCCTATCACAACAGCCCATAATAACAACGCCTCACAGGGCCACAAAGTCATAGTAATAAAGTTTGGCCACACATGACCCATATGCATAAAAAGAGAACATACATACCTTATAATATTGATGTTTCATCTTGGATCTCTTCTGGGGGCTGAAATAAGTGTGGGTATTTGGACTTCATATTTTCTTCCGCTTCCCAAGTCATCTCTTCTCGGTTGTTGTTTCTTCATAAAACCTTAACTGAGGCTACTTCTTTATTTCTAAGTCTTCGTACTTGCCTATCTAGTATGGCAACGGGTACTTCTTCAAAAGCCAACCTTTCTGTCACTTGAACATCATCCACTGGAACAATCCTTGTAGGATCTCCAACACACTTGTGGAGCTTGAGACATGAAAAATTGGATGGACTGATTCAAGTTCTGAGGGTAAGTCCAATTCATAGGCTACTTGGCCCACCTTGTGGACAATTTTATAAGGTCCTATATATCGAGGACTCAACTTCCCTTTCTTACCAAATCTCATCACTCCTTTCATTGGCGACACCTTTAAGAATACCCAGTCATCAACTTGAAATTCTAAGTCCCGCCGTCGGTTGTCCGCATAAGATTTCTAGCAACTTTGGGCTATCAACAATCAATCTCGGATGACCTTGACCTTTTCCACTGCTTGTTGAATCAACTCAGGGCCTATTAGCTATACTTCTCCTACTTCAAACCACCCAATTGGGGATCTACACTTCCTTCCATATAAAGCTTCATACGGAGCCATTTGAATACTGGAATGGTAGCTATTGTTGTATGCAAAATCAATAAGGGGTAAGTGGTCATCCCAACTACCACCAAAATCTAGAACACATGCTCTTAGCATATCCTCCAAGGTCTGAATGATATGTTCGGCTTGCCCATCAGTTTGTGGATGAAATGCTGTGCTAAGCCTCACCTGAGTGCCCAAACCTTCTTGAAAAGACTTCCAGAACTTGGCTGTAAATTGTGCTCCTCTGTCAGTGATAATAGATATTGGAACACCATGAAGTCTCACAACCTCCTTAAGGTACAACCTTGCATAATCTTCTGCTAAGTACGTGGTTCTGACTGGAAGAAAATGGGCTGCTTTCGTAAGTCTGTCCACGATCACCCATATGGAGTCATATTTACTTTGGGAACGAGGTAACCCCACAATAAAATCCATGTTAATCACTTCCCATCTATAAGTAGGGATTTCCATTGCTTGCAATAACCCTCCTGGCTTTTGATGCTCGACTTTCACTTGCTGACAGTTTGGACATTGAACTACAAATTTGCTATGCCTTTCTTCATTCCATCCCACCAATACATTAACTTAAGATCATGATACATCTTTGTTGCACCTGGGTGAATAGAATACCGAGAATAATGAGATTCTTCTAGAATTCGACGACGTAATTCTGTAACTTTCGAAACACATAGCCTGCCTCGGTATCTAAGATCCTCATCTATAGAAGTTTCAAATGGAGACTTCTCTTTTTCATGTAACGTGTCTCTATGATGGTTCAACTGAGGATCTTCATATTGACGCTCTTTTACCTCCATGTCCAAGGATGAAACTGTTGGATTATTGATATCAATTCCTACACGGCCTGAATCAATTAGACGAACTCCAAGGCTAGCTAGCTGGTAGAGCTCACGAATTAATTCCTTCTTCTCCGGAGGAGCTTCACATAGGCTACACATTGATCTGCGGCTAAGCGCATCAGCTACTACATTTTCCTTTCCGGAGTGGTATAAAATACTCACATCATAATCTTTTAATAATTCTAGCCACCGCCTCTGCCGCAGATTTAACTCTTTCTGCTTGAAAATATATTGAAGACTCTTGTGATCTGTATAGATGTCAACGTGAACACCATACAAGTAGTGTCTCCACATCTTTAGTGCATGAATAACTGCAGCCAATTCAAGGTCATGAGTCGGGTAGTTCCTTTCATATTTCCGCAGCTGTCTCAAAGCATAAGTAATGACTTTACTGTGCTGCATCAATACACATCCTAACCCAACGCCAGAAGCATCACAATATACAACATAGCCATTTGGCCCTTCTGGGAGTTCAAGACTGGGGCTGAAGTTAATCTGTCCTTCAACTCTTGGAAGCTGCGTTCAAAAGCTTCATTCCACTGAAATTTAGCTGACTTCTGGGTTAGCTTTGTCAATGGGGCAGAAAGAGAGGAAAACCCTTCCACGATTCTTCTATAATAACATACCAATCCCGTAAAAACTATGGACTTTCGTGGGCGTTATAGGCCTTGGCCAAGTTTTCACAGCTTCAATCTTTTGAGTATCAACTCGAATGCCATCATCTGAAATAACATGGCCCAAAAATATCACGAAATTTAGCCAAAACTCGCACTTTGAAAATTTTGCATACAATTCTCGAGTTCGAAGAATTTTAAGGACAATACGTAAATGGTATGCATGCTCTGATTCTGTCCGAGAATATACCAGAATATCATCAATAAACACGATTACAAATAAATCCAAGAGAGGCCTAAATACATTATTCATCAAATTCATGAACACTGCCGAAGCATTAGTTAATCCAAATGACATCACCCGAAATTCATAATGGCCATATCTCATTCGGAAGGTCAAGTTTGGGAATATCTTCTTCTTTAACTCTTACTTGATAATAACCTGACCTTAGGTCTATTTTGAAAAATCACTTGGCACCCTGTAATTGATCAAACAAATCATCAATCCTCGGAAGAGGATATTTATTCTTTATCGTCACCTTATTCAACTGCCTGTAATCAATGCACATCCGTAGGGAACCATCTTTCTTTCGCACAAATAAGACTGGCGCTCCCTATGGTGATGAACTAGGCCTAATGAATTTCTTTTCAAGTAAATCTTTCAATTGTGTCTTTAGCTCTTTCAATTGTGTCGGAGCCATTCGGTAAGGAGGAATAGAAATAGGCTTGGTATCCGGCAACACATCAATAGCGAAATCAATCTCTCTTTCCGAAGGAAGGCCTGGAAGTTCATCTGGGAACACATCCGGAAATTCATTCACTACCAGAACGGATTGGAAAGTTGGCGACTTTGCTTCGGTGTCACGAACTCGAACTAGATGATAAATATAGCCTTTAGCTATCATCATTCTTGCCTTAAGGTAGGAAATAAACCTGCCCCATGGAGATGCTGCATTACCCTTCCATTCAAGCACGAGCTCTCCCGGAAATTGAAATCGAACTACTTTCATTCGGCAATCAACATTAGCATAACATGAGGCCAACCAATCCATACCCATAATCACATCGAAATCTAACATTTCCAGCTCAACTAAATCAACCTTAGTCTTGCAGTCACATATCACAATTGCACAATTTTTGTATACTTGTCTAGCTACCACGGGTTCACCAACCAGAGTAGATACCTCAAAAGGTTTAATTGGCTCGGGTTTCACCCTAATACGATCAGCAATATACGGAGTAATATAAGATAGTGTAGAACCCTGATCTATCAATGCATATACGTCATGAGAAAATACGGATAATATACCTGTAATCACATCCGGGGAGGACTCAAGATCCTGTCGTCCGGTGAAAGCATAGACACGGGGCTGGATACGACCTGAACTAGATGCTCCCTCTGCGCTCTACCTTGACCTCGCTAGAATGCGGGGAGTCTGCCGCCGGGCCACGTGGGAAGAACCAAATGCTGATCCTGTGGGCTGAACCCCAACTCTACCACTCATCGATGGGCAATCTCGCATTATGTGCCCAACCTGGCCATAGGCATAGCAAGCATCTGAACCTCGGTGACACTGTCCAGAATGTAACTTACCGCACTGACTACATCGTGGTACTGGTGGTCTCCTCTGGTTATAATCACCCCTAAACTGAGAACCTGAGGCTCTCGAACTCTGACCCTGCCCTGAAGGAATGGAGCGGTCAAATCTCCTACCTGCAAATCATGGAGGTGCACTAGTCGCCGACTGGCCTGAGTGTCTAGGATATGACTGCCTCGATCCCCCTCTATAGTCGCTACCTGCACCCATAGATCTGGCCGTCTTGCTTTGCCCTCGATCAATGTCACGCTCACCCCTTTGTGGATATTGTTGCCCCTCAAGGTTTTGGGCATGGGCCTGAATGCGGGAAATATCCATCACATCTTACAATGAAGCCGTTAAATAATCTTTAAATAAATGTAGCTCTAAGCCACTCACAAATCTGTGCACTCCATCCCTCATGTCGGCTACCATAGTCGGAGCATATCTAGCCAATGAATTAAACTGAAGGCTATACTCCCGGGCACTCATATTTCCTTGCTTTAGATTTAGGAACTTATCCGCTCTAGCCCGGCGGACCTCGGGTGGCAAATAGTGGCGGATGAAGGCATTTACATATTCTTGCCAAACTGGAGGAGTTGAATTCTCTTTTCGTGAAGATATCCAATTATTATACCATAAGACCGCCACATTCCGGAGTCTATAAGATGCTAACTCCACAGATTCAGTTTTGGAGGCATGAATTGTCACACCCTAATTTCCGATAGGGCATGATGGGCACCCGACCCTTACTTAGGGCCGGGCGAACCCGCTGACTTCGTAATACTCATGATCATACTGGGCCCGCAAAACATGACATAAGCACATAATGAAAATTTTTCAGAAAACAAACATGCCTTTCATCTTTATCAAATCAAATAAAACTAGTACCGTATGAAATCGCCAACATACGAAGTTCGTAACATAATGCATAGTGATACATCGGCTTACATATAGCCGCTTACAAAAACGACATATCATACACTCGACACTTTCGCAAAGTCTCTAACATAACTCGTATATCATAACATAAGCACTTCGACTCGGCGGCACTCCGGAGAAAATGGAGCTCGCCAATCCCACCGGAACATCTTCTACTCATCTCGTATATACCGCGCGGCGAAACGCACCCCCGAAGAAAAGAGGGTCGGTACGGAATATATACCGAGTACGTAAAGCATGAAATACGGATAACGAGGTAATAACCGAAGTAAGGAGTACGAAAGTGAGCATAATAGCCGAATACCAAAGTGCTTGCATACAAACACAAATCGTACATCGTAGGTACAAAAGACAAATATACTAATCGAATGCCAAAAATGCTTACTCTCGAAATACAAATCATGCATATTCACGTCATGTATCATATCCGACCCATAATGGACCGAGTGACATAAGTAAAAGATCATCATATACATACCGTAACACATCATAACATCATAATCTATCATATGAGGTGACATTAACCGATGTGGGATTCGCCTAAACCAATGTGGGATTCGCCTAAGGCGGTCTTACACTCACCCCCCACTTTGGGACTCAGCGTGCCTGCCGAGGTTTGCCCCACCACCGGCTCAGAATCATAACCGAAACAGGAAGTACAGAAAATAAGTGCAAAATCCAGAATATCAAAATGCTTACTTTTAAAACGCAAGTCATGCATGGGGCTCTTAGAATATGGTCGCCCGCCCGTCATTGGCGCCATAACACATCATACTCCGAAGATTTCATATCTCCGAAACCCGACATACGGTTAAAATCCGGCCGACAATATCACATATCACATATACACGGTACCCGACCCAATAGCAGAGGAGCTCGGCGAACCGGATACATCATAACACCAAATATACACGGTACCCGGCCCAATAGCAGAGGGGCTCGGCGAACCGGACACATCATACTCCAGAATATCACATAGTGCGCACGATAACATACCGGCCCGGGACTCGGCGAAAGAGGTAACAACAGAACGCACGAGCAGAATTGTGAGTAACCATATGCATAAAAATCATTATCACAGACCCAATAGAATAATCAAAGCGAACTATCATTTCGAAACCAAGACAACGATAAATCGATTTCTCCGAACGTCACTCGGGAACATATCAAATAGAGCTTTAGAAATCATAGTCACGTATCAAAATCATATTCATAAAAATCCTCATCTCGTACTTAACAGATAAGTAAGTAACCATACTCGGGGTCGGGTGATAGCCATACTAAATTCTTTCAAAGATCGTCGGAACTATACAAAGGAAAGTCGCGGGACGCACGGATGAGCGTCAACCCGATCCGGGCCCGCCTATGAACGACATGGTCATTATACGTTATAGAAACTTCTACGAACGTTTCATAGCAATCGAGACCATATGTGAAAGTTACGGTCGTTCGTAGTTACGGAATCTTTTGCGAACAAAATCTCTTTTATGCAACCTTTGAAATCCAATCATACAAAAGACATAAGGACCATAGTCCGACTATATTAAAATGCGAATACGACGAAGCAATAAGACTCATATACATGCTCGGATCATAGGAATGGAATTGCCCCGAGACTCGTAACTTATCATAGCTTAATCATACCTAAGACATGCCAAAAGAAGGAAAGGTAAGCTTTACATACCTCGTTCGTTCTCAAAGCTAATCCAAACCAAACCTATGTCTCGGACTCCCCAAGATCTACATAACATCAATAAATACCAATGTTAACTATAGGCATTTAGGAGTTCATTTCCAAATTAGTACGTAATTCTACGGAAATTTGGGCAGCATTTCCCCTGTAAATGCACCACCCCGAGAATTCAACTCGGCCAAATTCAACAACAACAACACCAAAAATTATTCCAATAACATCAACAATTAATTTGAAACGTATTCGAACATTAATAATTCTTCTCCACATATTCCGACAACATTCCAATTATGCCCACTACAACTACATACATACAAACCAATATATAATCAAACTAACACTAATACTCACATATTCAATTACCAATCCGAAACCATTCAAACAACATTCAAGAACTCTTTAAACAATTCACAAAATATTTCCAACAATCCAACCAATACTCCAATTCACCCGAAACTACCTCCAAACCCGAGAACCACATCCATAACGCATTCCTAACTTCCGAATCATGATTTGCACCAACAATCCACACTCTAACAATGTCATTCTCATAAATATAGAAATTACATTAAATGCACATTAACCTCCAAATCAGCCCGCAATACTTACAATGTCAACGTGAATCATAAAACTCTTATTGCTAACATAAAATTCATAACGACAACAACTAAAACACCAAGTAATATCAATTCATTCCTTGTCACAGGACATGACCCATATTCGGCCACCACCATGCACACATATATTGATGATTCTCATCCATTTCAACACACTACAACAACTAAACATGCTAAATAGAATTTAACTCATCACTTTTACACAACACACACATGCACGGCCACAAGCCCTTCACACGGCTCAACTTCAACATGCCATATTTCATGAATTTCATCCATTTTGACATACTACGACACACATAAACCATCCATAACACATAAAAATAAGATTAAACCTTACCTTTCTTCATAACTTCCAACTTAGCTAGGGTTGGCAACGGATGAAAACGAGCGGTTTGTTGGCCCAAACAACAACTCCACGTTAACAAGGACCCTTCAATTAGTGGGTTTGCTAGGATGAAATAATTTTTTGATGGCTAATTTTGGTCTTCACTTTTCCTCCCTCTTGGCCGAAGGGCCTTCTTCTCTCTCCAAGGTTCTTGATTTTTCTCTAAGTGTGAAATGGTGAAAAGATGACTTATTAGTCATCTTTTGTATTCTTATACAAGTTATACAAGTGTCCCATGGCCCACACATGGGTTGGACCAATTAAATTTGGCCACAAAATGTGTGGGGACCATTTCCATGCCACATGGCCAAAGGGTCCCTTTTTCATGAATTGCCAACTTTCAATATTTCACTTTTAGTCCCAAATTTTCCTAAATGTCCCATACCAACAAATTCATAAGCAATTTGTATCCTAAAACGAAATCGAAGGTCAAAAGTCTCGACTTCGTATCCCGGAATGGTTTTGTCCCTAACTTATCATGGTTAACCCGGATTGTCCCAATGTACAAAATACGGGATATAACATGAATAATCTTCAATGTTCTCAAAATTTCATCAATGAAACCTTGCAGCTCTTTATCCGGCTTTGACCCGAAAAACTCCGGAGGATTCAAACTCATGAAATCACGGGCTCTAGTACTAGCTGCCCTATCACTTGGGCCCGAACTCTGCCGCTGTGCCTGGGCGGCAACTAACTGTGTCAATAGATGAATAGCCTCAGTCATTTATTGACCCGAAGTAACCGGTGGAGGAATGGTAGGCATAGGAGCTGAAGCCCCCTCTTGTTCTTCAAAATTAGGCGGAGTGGGAGAAGCATTAGATGGAGCCTCATTATGTGATTCACTCTCTTCTACATTCATTGGCGGCTCCCTGTCTACCCACCTTTCTACCGTAGTCTTGCCCTTCTGGGCGGCTGTAGCTTTTCTCTTTGGCGGCATCTCTAAAATCATAACACACTACTAGGGAGGAGAAAATCTTATAACACGGCTCTATCACACGATCTCATAAGAAGAAGAATGGTCATTTTTTCTAAATGCCCCATAGCCTCTTGTTTATTAGTGTGGCGCGCAACACACCATAAACAAGACTCTACTAGACACGGCTCGTAGACACTCCCTAGGACTGAACTGCTCTGATACCACTTTTGTCACGACCCGACTAGGGGCCATGACGGGTACCCGGGGCTAACCGCCGAGCACCACTCATTCTACTACTCATCATACTCATCCTATGTTCATTCATTAATCTCATGCTTATAATCATAGGAAAACCATTTTCATTTGAAACATAATTACCTATATATACATAAGCGCTTCAGTTATCAAAATGATATACGAACAATAAGGACCTCATGAAACCATATTACCCATACATACGTATCTACTAGCCTCTACTAGAGTACTAGACATATAGACCAGACAGGAACCCGTCGTGCTCAAAAATATATATACCCAAGATAAGTAGTGGCACCTCCGGAATAATGGAGTGCTCTCAAATCGCCGATAGCTCCTATGAATCTGGATCACCTCCCGTCTACTCGGGCATGAACACATCGTCCAAAGAGAAAGACGTTAGTATGAATATTGTACTGAGTATGTAAGGTATAAACAATAACAATACATCAATGAGACAGGGGGATATAAAATGAAGAACAATCTTTAATTGACTGTCAATTTTAATAGAAGTAATGCATGCTGACTTACTTCATAAACATCATCATCATATCATGTATGCATATATATATATATATATAAGCTGCCCGACCATATAGGTACGGTGGGTGAAACTTAAGATTCTAGGTAAGGGTTCAATTAGTCTAAAGGGAAGGTATTAGGCATCCTTTAAGACCCATTAACAATGGTTAACCGACCGGACTTATGATTAGTTAGGCTTAAGTGTAAATATAGTATTTTAAATACTTAAGAAAATATCTTGAAAGTATTGCTAAAGTTATAGATAGAAGTAGAATGTTGTTTAAAGTAAAACTTGTAGAAAAGTAGTGATTGCATAAAAGAGTTTAGTTATAAATAAACTAAAAGAAACGGAATGTGTAATGTTTATATGTATTTGAAAAAAATGAGTTATGCCTACTGGCAAATTAAATTGTATTTGTAAAGTTATTGCAAGATTGATATAATGTTTTAACAAATATGTATTTCAAGTGTTCTAAGATAGTAAGAAAATCTTGATTCTTTTAGCTTAAAACATATAGTCATGCTATTAAAAAAAATCAATTTCTCAAATAAATAAGTTATAAATCATTTTTGATGTAAGAATAAAATAAAGCTTGTAATGTTAATTGATGGTTAACTACCCATTACTAAACTAAACCCCTTAATTTTCTAAACTTATCTAAGTTACTAAAAATAAAATGTTAGTCAATCAAACAAATAAGAAATAATTGCATAAAAATAAGAAGAGAGTAAAATAAAATGGGTTTGGCCTATGTAAAGTGATTTCAATTGGGCTCGGCCCATTTAAATGTTGATGCTTTTCGGGCTGTTCTGCCTATTGGGCTTTGGCCCGCATTTTTTGTTTTCTTGTTTGGGCCGACTCAAGAGGAATTTCGTTGGGCTTTTAGCCCAACCCAACGCCAAATGCGGAAGGAGATGACGAGTCCTTGGACTCGTATGCGATGTTCATGCATAAAAAAAAAAAAAGAAAAAGATTAGTATATAATCAAAGAATAGTTAAACATATATACATATAAATTCAAAATATATTAGTAGATTATGTATGTGCTATGTATATTTAAGTATATCAATATACACATTTTTAACGGATGTATAGAAGATTAATATTGGAAACCCATTCAAACCGTATATCTCCGATGTTGCACATATTCCAGAAAAGTCAAATCCGGTGTGCTAACATATATAATCTATCAGCAAAAATGAAAAAGTAACCTCCTATCAAGTGTAAAATTAATTTAAGATTAACCTTTTCTTTCTTTAAGAGTGTGATACATGTTACCATAACAAGTCATCATGCTCATATAAACATAAAAAAAAATTATTCTCAAAGATATAAAGAGGTCACGTAGAAATTCAAATAAAAATAGTGGGACCTTAAATACTTAATATAATTCATCAACCTAGAAATAAAGGAAACTTGACTATTCCTATTGCATATAATCATATGGATACAAATAAAGAAATAAATTACAACACTCAAATCATATTAAAGAAAGAAAGACGGCTTTCTTAAATTTAATCAATCCAATTCTTAGGAGAAACTTTAAAGAAGCATGAAAGATATATCAGGTGAATTTCTTTAAATACATTGACCTTAGAGTGCACAAGATTTAAGTTCAAAAAAATGAAGCATGACATAAAAATAATCATGATGACAAACAATGTAACAAGTTAAAAAATATTGACAAGAGTTTTCAATCATAGATAAAGAGAGAATAGCCCAACATAATCCATCTAAATAGTAATCATTTTTCACATTTGAAATTAAAGAATCGGCCATGGCTAGAAATGATTTGAAATGTACTCACAAAACGAAGGCATAAATAATATTAAAATCTCAAACATTATTACAATCAACGATATGTCTCTTGGTTTCTAAAAGGTGCTTTAAGAAAATAAAGATAAGATCCAAATAATACATCTTTTGGAAGCAAACAACATCATCCCCCAAAACACACATAGATTTAAAAGCTACCAAATTGTGAAAATAGCAACTTATAAATGTTGTAAACTCCAATAGATTGAAACAAAAAAGAAAAATTGTGAAACTTCAAATATGCATACGGTCCAATCCTTAGAAAAATATTTCTCACCCATAACAATGAACAACCATTTTTGAATAAACAAAAATCTGAATAGAGAGAATATAACACTTTCAAGGAAGCAAAAATGGGATTTCAACAAGATTTAGATTTCCGAGTGGCAATACTTGGCCTCAAAACTAACCAAAACTTTAGTTAAAATGCCACCAACGCTCAAGTAAGAACATTATTACTAACATTGTATTCAATGAGTTTACTTCAAACGATAAGGATTGATATTAATTCCAAACAAGTAGTCTTATTCTAACTTTGTTTAGACAATACATACTTGTTCTATTTTAGACTAAAACTAAACATTAAATGAATTTAACCCTACATAGCTACGACATGATGATCCTTTAACTATTTAAAGCAAAAGATATACTTACTCAGAGGCATCACACATCTGCAGGGAATTAGATTAAGTTCATCTCTTCATCAACCCCATTTAGACTTATCACAAAGCTATTTGAAGATTACTTTAATAAGTAAGACCTTGTTTGGATAAGCCCATGCTAATATTAAACTCTTATCAAAATTAACTTATAGATTACAATACGGGACTTTAGTCAACATCATATTAAAGATAGATGAACAAAGGTGGCATTTCTACAAAGCATACTGAGATTCAAAATATAGGTTAATCTTAAGTTCTCTTAATATTAATGTTTCCTTTCTTAATTACGGGGTGATTTTAACAACATATTTCAATCAAAATAAGGAAAGTGATTTTATTTTAGTTAGATTACCATGACACAAATGATCAAACATTGATGGACAACTTAACACACAAAAAAGATCAACTATGTTTATACACACATAATATGAACAAGACATAACGGATCATTCAATGTTTTATATGGGCGGATGCGATCTAAATAAGCATACATTATTTATCAAACCATCTAGGTATATCAATCATAGCAAATTAATATAAAAAACATAACTCAAAATAACTATCTTTTAAAGGTATTTGTATATATAACCAACAACACTTAATACATGCACAACTATCAAGGTTGGGCAAACTTATATTAGGAAACTAAGTTAATGCTAATCAGATCGGATCGAAGAGGAACAAATCATTAAAGCATACAAACTATATTCTATAAGTACATATAACTAAAACAAGGCATAAAGATAAACTAACCACTAAACATAACAAACTAAACATAAACACACACATCATTAGCAAATTACAAACTAATACATAGAACTAATCAAATGAATATAAACATTATTAATTACTAAATCGAAATTAAATCACTAAACATGAACATGCATAATATCACTACTAAGCGTGCTAAACTAACTTAAATTAATCCAAATGAAACAACAACACACACAACTAAAACATAACTAACTTTAGAAATTCAAAGATAAAAAAAATTACAAAAATTAACCTTTTGTGGTGCGGTGAACGTGGGTGTCGAAGTCCCGAATCTATGCTCGAACTCGAACGAACCCGAACCCGGTTAAAATAACTAAAGTTTCAAACCAAAAAAAAATAAAGTAGATAATTGTTGGTGTTATTTTTCGAGTAAGGCTATCTTTTATGAAAAGGAAAAAACTTGTGTTTTGTAAGGAATTTTGTGGTTTCCCTCAAAATCCTTGTTCGTGTAAGCTTTATGTTTTTTTCGTCCCCCTCTTGATTCCGAGATTTTGTGATGATTTATAGGGTTTCGTTTGGTTTAAGAGAGAGAGAGAGGAGAGAGTAGGTGGTGGGGTTGAAGAAATGATGAGGGGAGAGGAGAGGCGGTGAGTGGAGGAGTGGGGTCGTCGGTGAGTGGAGGGGAGCGGAAGAGGAGCGTGGGAGAGAGATGAGAGAGAGAGAGAGAGAGAGAGAGAGAGAGAGAGAGAGAGAGAGAAAAGAAAGGGGAGAGAGAGAGAGAGAGAGATGAGAGAGGGAGAGTGAGATGAAAGGGAAGGATTAGGGATTAGGTTGTATAAACGTAGTGGGCCGGGTCGGGTAAAAAATGGGATTGGGCTGGTCTCGATTTAAAGAAATGTGGGCTGGTCCAATTAATTAAAGTGTGGGTTATTTAGAGTTAAAAATATTGTGTTTGTATTTTGGGCCATTAATTTGGCTGAAAATTGTGGATTCTTCCTCCGCTATTTAATTATTCTTGGGCTTCTAATTTGATAAATAGTACAATATATGATATGTGAAGATAATTAACAATTAATATGTAGAAAATAAGGATTTAGCAAAGTGTTGTCTTGTGATTAATTTGACGGGTCCGAACCCAAAAAATGAAACGATGACAAACATTTAAAATTTGTGATAAAGTAATGCTCATAATGTTGAAAATAAAAGTAACGATATTAATAGTAGTAGTAATAAAAAATAGTGAAAAATAAAGTATTTAGCTCGTCAGTAAATTTAGAAACCCGAGTAAATTAAATAAAGGAGGGACAAAATTGGGTGTCAACAGATGCCCCTCTTCGACCGGAGATGATGTAAGAATCTTTGGGCGAAGAAGTTGACGTAGTAGCCAATTTTGTTCCGACCAATCAAATATGAATTTGTAAGAAAGTACGGTTTAGGAGAATTGGTGGAAAATATTATGAGGACAGAAGGAATTATGGAAAGTTATGACCGAACCTCAGTTTTGAGTTGCCTACATATCTCGGGTTGCACGAGAATCAGGCCATGTGTAGTTCGAGAGTTTTTGTGGATTTATAACTGTGCGGGGGTTGTAGACAGATGACAAGAATGTTCGAGAATGGAACATATGTTTATAGCCTCCTAATTATAAATGTGGTGCACAACACACCCTTAAGTAGGACTCTACTAGACACGATGTAAATTCTCAAAAAAAAAAAAAAATGCCCCAGTGTTGAGTTATGGAGACGCTGGGGATGTAGAAGGAATGTAAGATTGTGAAAAGAGTTGATTGAAATAGAGTATTAGTAGGGAATATGAAAGAAAAATTGACCTACGTGGCACGTGTTTGTGGACGTAGGCGGAGTTGAGTTCGAGAGTAGATCCGTGACCTTTGCTTATGAGTTTGATATTCCTCTTCAGCAAATTTGCCCCAGTTCACTGCGTAAGATAAAGTTCCACGTTGTGCTATGTCTCTGTAGGTTGTACTTTCTGTCAAAGACTGAAATTCATGTCAAAATTAGTAATAAAGTGGAAAGTATAAAATTATAAAGAGTGTAACATGATAGTAAATATGAGTGTGAGAATGAGGATGAAGCCGTGTGGCTTATAATGAGGCAGTGTGGCCAAATGTCGTCTCTGGTTGTCTTCAGGGACTTGAATGAATGCGCGATGTTTATGCTAAAAATCTCCGATTGTGTTTGAAGACTTTAATGATAATACGGCCTCGGTTTTGTCTTCCGGGACTCGATGATAAATGATATCTGCGGAATTTAAAGTAAAGGCATTAAAGTAGGTAAAGTGGATGGTAAAGTAAAGTAGTAAAGTAGAGAGTAAAGTAAAAGTGTAGCCGTTCGGCTTATGCAGATGAGGCCGTGTAGCCATGTGATGTCTCCGGTTGTCTTCGGGGACTTGATGAAGATTTCTGTAAAGTTCGGGGTAAAGTTGTTAAAATATGTAAAGTAAATGATGCAGACCCTGTAAAGTTCAGGTTAATGTTTCCGGTTGTTTTCGGAGACTTGATGCAAATCCTGTAAAGTTCAGGATAAAGTAAAGTAGATGACGTCTCCAGTTGTCTTTGGAGACTTAATACAAATCCTGTAAAGTTCAGGATAAGGTAAAGTAAATGATGTCTCTAGTTGTTTTTGGAGACTTAATGTAAATCCTGTAAAGTTCAGGATAAGGTAAAGTAAGTGATGTCTCCAGTTGTTTTTGGAGACTTAATGTAAATCCTGTAAAGTTCAGGATAAGGTAAAGTAAGTGATGTCTCCAGTTGTTTTTGGAGACTTAATGTAAATCCCTATAAGGTAAAGTAAGTGATGTCTCCGGACTTAATGAAATAAAATGTAAATGTAAAGTGAATGCAAATCCTGTAAAGTTTAGGTGAAAGTAGGTAAAGTTGGTAAAGTAAATGATAAGGTAGAGATAAATGATAAGGTAGAGAGTAGAGTAAGAGTGTAGCCGTCGGCTTATGAAAATGAGGTCGTATAGCCAAAAGATGCCCCGGTTGTCTTCGGAGAGACTTAATGATAATCCCTGCAAAGTTCAGGATAAAATCGTTAAAGTTGGTAAAGTAAATGATAGAGTAATTCCTGTAAAATTGGCAAAATAAATGATAAAGTAGAGAGGGGTCAGTGATAGTATAGCCGTTTGGCTTCCGATGATGTTGACGGTGTCATGATAAGCCAAACTAGCGACACGTAATCCTGATTTAATCCATCTTCAATCTCGATAACCTACAAAACAGGCATAATTGTTAATAAAGTCATAGAGTTATTGTAATAAAGAATGAAAGTAGGGATAAAGTTGGAAATAAAGCCGTTTGGCTTTTAAGGCGAGGCTTCTCGGCTACGTTGATGGACTTGACTGTTGATCTCGCGATTTTAGGTTCCTGCACTCAAAGAAAAATTCTTAGTTTGGGAGGGGGAAAGTTGATTCGTGTTGACTCGAAGCTTGACGTTGTTGACGCTCCGTTCGTCTTGTTTGTTTGGATCTTGTGATCTCCGTTCAAACCTCGGTAGAAAGTATTTCATTTGAAAGATAGGTATGTAAGTATATGTATAAGGAAATGTAACTATATGTATATAAGTTGTGAAATATATATGTAATTGTATGTATATAAGGAAAGATATATATGTAAGTATTTGTATATAAGTTGTAAATATTTCTGCCGACCTTAGACTGTGACACAATTGGAAAGTCATTTGTCTATACTATTCTTGTCTGGTAGTCTTAGTCTTGTCGATGTCTAACTCTGTTCTTGTCTAATCTTTCAAAATATGCCCCAGTTTGATTCAAAAGGATGTATTAAACTTACGTTGTGGTGTGACCGAACCTTATATAGGTTGCCTACGTATCCTGCCAAAGGAATCAGGTCAGAACGTAGTTCGTACGACACGTGGAAATGGTTTGAAATTTTCTAATAAAGGGACCGAACCCGATGTGGATTGCCTACGTATCCCACCAAATAAATTATCAAAGTCTTATTATAAGGCGTACAAAGCCCAAATGAAAATGATTAAGTCCTATTGTAAGGCGGACCAGCCTAAATTAAAATGATTAGTCAAATATAAGGTATAAGTCACTGTGTATTGTTGACTTAGGGTAGATAATTTACTTTAAAGTACTAGTCTTGTCTTTATATATTTCTCATGTGTATAAGTACTAATACAAATTATTTCTTGTCAATATAGATTTCTTAACCGTACTTATATAACGTAATTAATTGATTCTTGATTTGTATATCATGGCTTTGACGTATTACAGTTTGTTATCGGTTATATACGTCTATTCTTAATTACGTATTTTAAAAATAAACAATACGTATCTATACACAATTCCGAATTTTTTTTTTTTTTTTTTTTTTTTTCAATTGATTTTTCGTGGCCGACATGCTTTATAAAAAGCAGCCGTTCCACTTTTCAAAAAGTCTTTTACCCCTCAGGTGAAACCCCGATGGCCGACAACTTTATGAAAGGAGTCGCCTACTTTCCAAAAGCAAAAGCGACGGCATCTTCAAGATCGGCCGTCCACTTGTAAACATCCGTTCATATAGAACCAATGCTGCATATATGTCTCTGGGATCCTTCCTTATGAATCCAATCCAAGAAAAAATGCAAGGTAATTCAGGACACTACGCTATCGATCATCAGTATGATTTCGCTTTTGATGCTGCTAACAATCCTTTGATGATGGATTGTACTCTTGAAGATCCATTTTATTCATCTTTTTATAACCCTACCCCAGGTGATGGTCATATTCTGAATATCTATTTGTATACACTAATAGTATTTGTTCTAAATAAATTAGCTAATGTATTATAATGTTATGGGTGCAGGGATGTGGGGTGAAATGAGCGGTGGATTTGGATTAAGTACCCAATTACTTGGAAGAACGAGAACCGGAATTGTTGTTATGTGACAACAATCAAGAAAGGATAATGACTAATGATCGTGTTGAGGAAAAAGGGAAGCAAAAAATGTTGTCTCGAGAAGCAATTTCAAAGTACTTTTACATGCCAATAATTCAAGCGACCAAGGAACTCAATATTGGGGTGACATTTTTGAAGATAAGATGTAGGGATTTGGGGATTCGAAGGTGGCCACATAGGAAGTTAATGAGTCTTCAAACACTAATCAAGAATGTTAAGGTTCACTCTCTATATATACATCTTTTATACACTCTTGTTTAAATTAAAAAAAAAAAAAAAAAAAAAAAAATTCACCTTTTAGTTTATGTAATAATATTATATTTTCTTAATATTTCGTTTAGAAAAAGAACGTTAAGATTTATTCTCTATATAAACATGTAACCCTTGTTTCGGTTATGAATATTTACAGGAATTGAAGGGGGGGGGGGGAAGGAAATGGTATGGAACAAAAGTGGAAGGATGTGATAGATTCATTAGAGGAAGAGAAGAAAAGGATGGAAGAAATTCCAGACATGGAACTTGAGGAGAAAACAAAGAGATTAAGGCAATATTGTTTCGGGGCTAACCACAAGAAGAGAAGGCTTATGGGTATGGCGGAATTGCGAGGCTTCTTTTGGTACTTCTGCGATAGTGGTCCGGTTCTGGACAATGATCTTTGCTATTGGTTATGGCCATGGAGAGGAAGATGATGAAGATGAAGTCATTAAGTTATTTCTTGCTGACTGTTTCACTTCCAGTAGCCCAACCTTGCATGATTGAACTTTGCTTTTATGTTGTTTTTTTTTTTTTTTTTTTTTTTTTGTTTTTTTTTTTTTATGTGTTCCTATTAGCTACTCGAAGAAAGTAGTTGGGACAATGGTACCCTTTCAAAATTAATCGGTATTAAATTGGCTTTGCCCTTTGCTTTATCTGAATCTTGCAATTCCCTCCCTCCTAAAGTTTGATTAATTAAAACAAATAGTCAATATTTAGGCACGATTCCCTTCAAACATGCACATAAAGTATGATTTAGTGTCACTTGGGGTCGTGGACCCACTTGGACGTTTGGGTAAAGTCATCTAATGGATTTAATACACCAAGGGTATTAAACCTCCTAGGTCATGGAATGTATGCTCTTAATAAGGTGTTGGTTTAGCTCTATCTTGGGTTGACTAAGAGTGGGTTTCTTTGACGCGAGGTTCCCGAACAACTCGAGTGAGAAGGCTACGCGGTCACCGTTATTCGGACACCCCGCGCATACGCCAACTCTCCTAAAATTTGGATTCTACGAAGAAATTTGCGGGTGCACTAAGCACACCTCGCGTGTATGTGTGATAGTGTGAGTTTCCAGAAGTGGAGAAATATGAACGGGATGACAGTTTATATCAAAACAAGATCACATAACCTCTTTATATCGAACGAACATGTAAGCGATTTATATCAAACAAACAATTAATAGCATGTAAAATCGATTATCAATCAATAAAGCAATTAAAGTAAGCACACAAAGCCTATTACTAAGTCCGTTATGGTTAGAACCTAAGTGAGTCCCCGTACGAGTCGCTAAAGTCTTATACCCTATTTTAACCGGGTCAAAATAGTTTATGAACATCCGGTAATTCCGTTTAATTAGTTATTTAAAGTTAAGGAGTCGCCACCTAATTATTTATGGTGAATTAGGACACCTAAAGTTTTGTTAAAGTAGTTATCTAAAGTTAACTATTTGTTTTAAAGTCTACGAAACTTAAGATTCTAGATAAGGGTTCAATTAGTCTAAAGGGAAGGTATTAGGCATCCTTTAAGACCCATTAATAATGGTTAATCCGACCGGACTTATGATTAGTTAGGCTAAGCGTGAATATAGTATTTTAGGTATTTAAGAAAACATCTTGAAAGTATTGCTAAAGTTATAAATAGAAGTAGAATGTTGTTTAAAGTAAAACTTGTAAAGTAGTGATTGCATAAAAAAGTTTAATTATAAATAAACTAAAAGAGACGGAATGTGTAATGTTTATATGTATTTGAAAATGAATTATGCCACTATCAAATTAAATTGTATTTGTAAAGTTATTGCAAGATTGATATTAATTTTTAACAAATATGTATTTCAAGTGTTCTAAGATAGTAAGAGAAATCTTGATTCTTTTAGCTTAAAACATATAATCATGCTAGTTTTAAAAAAAATCAATTTTCTAAATAAATAATATAAGCATTTTAAATCATTTTGATGTAAAAAGGAAAAAATAAAGCTTGTAAGTTAATTAATGGTTAACTACCCATTACTAAACTAAACCCCTTAATGTCTAGAATTTATATAAGTACTAAAAAAGATAAAATGTTAGTCATACAAAGCAAATAAAAATACACAACATAAAAATAAGGAAGAGAGTAAAGAGTAAATGGGTTTGGCCCATTATTAAGGCCCAATTATTCATGGTTAATTCCTTCGGCCTAATATCTTTCTTTATTATCTAAATGTTCTTGTCTATTGGGCTTTTTAAATATTTTTGTTTTCTTGTTTGGTTGCGGATTGGGCCGACTAAAGGGAGTTATGTTGGGCTTTTAGCCCAACCCAACCGAATGCGGAAGGAGATGACGAGTCGCTTGGACTCGTATGCGATGTTCATGCATAAAAAAAAAGAAAAGGAATTAGAAGCAGTCTTAATAAAAGAAATATAGCAAGTAAGAAACGCAATATATACAAATTAATTAATAGATATGTAGTTAATATAACGATAGTGAGAGAAATGTATGTTTTAATCAAACAAGACAACAACAAACATTTTTAACGCAAGATGGGACTAAGAACATATGAGCAACCCATTCAAAAGCAGTAGGAATCTGCCCTCATAGTGTAGCAACACTACCTTAGAAAAGTAAACACGGTGGGTTAAAACATATAAAACATTAGACAATATGAAAAAGTTATCCTAAAGTGGGTGCAAATTAATTCCTATGATTAACCTTTTCTTTCTTTAAGAGTGTGATACATGTTACCACTACCTATAACAAGTCATCATGCTCAGGAAAAGAGAAACATGAAAATAATATCTCAAAGATATACTAAGAGGTCAATAAAGATTCAAAACAAAAATAGGACCTTAAATACTTAATATAATTTATCAATCCTAGAAATAAAGGAAGCTTGCCTATTCCTATTACATATAATCAGGTAGCAGAACCATACAAATAAAATGCCGAAATAAATGTAGCAACACAGCTAAAATTAAAGAAAGAGAGAGGAAGCAGCAATGACAAGATTTTAGTACACCAATGGTATTCAGACCCTTAAATCAGACAAGAAAGATATATAAGAGGTGAATCTTCCAATAACTAAATACATTGACCTTGAGTGCACAAGCAGGTTTAAGTTCAACAAAAATGATCATGTGGCATAACACTTATATTTTTATCCATTTAAGCATCATGGAAGCATTCGTAATTTAGCAGATTTTGACAAAATGAGTTTTCAAACTAACCTAATCGAACTTAATTTAAGCAAAATCCCCCCCTAAGGCTGTTTTAAGCATTTTCTGGGGTTCAGATCATTTGAAATTAACAACGAATCAGATGGCAAGAATTTCATGTTTAGGAAAACAGGGCATACAAAGAATATACAAAATCTCAAACACTCTGAATCAACTGATATGTCTCTTGGTTTCTAAAAGGCAGTTTTAAGCTTAATAAAGATAGAGATCTCATTAATAATACATCTTTTGGAAGCAAACAACATTCTGCCCAAAACACACATATCATTTAAAAGCTAGTCCAAATTGTTAGACAGGATCTCCAACATACATGTTGTATCTAGCCAATAGGGTGGAAAGGAAAAAGAAAGTATTGTGAAGCTTCAGGTGCATACGGTCCAATCCTTAGAAAAACAAGGTCCAAAATTATTTTTCAAAACCATAACAATGAAGAATAGCCAACAATATTTGAACAAACAAAAATTGAATAACAAGAATATAACACTTGAACAGAAATGAAGATAGTTATGGCGATGAAAGTAGATTTTAGAATTGCAAACATTGACACACAACTAAACACCGAGTAAAACTTTGAAGAGTCATATATCAAAACTAACCAAAACTTTAGTTCAAAATGCCATAACCAACAACTAAGCATAGCAGCCAAAACTTTATCAAGGCAGAAACAGATAAGGATTGAGTTGGCCCATCCACAGTTGACAAGTAGTCTTACTCTTCTCCGCTTCCATGGCAGATACATACTTGTTCTATTTTAGACTAAAACTAAACATTAAATGAATTTAACCCTACATAGCTACGACATTTGATTTTAATATGTATTAAAAGATATACTTACTCGTCATCATACATGCATGAATAGATTAAGTTCATCTCTTCATCAACCCCATCTAGACTTATCACAAAGCTATTTGAAGATTACTTAACTAAGTGGATTAGACAAGCCCATGCTAATATTAAACTCTTATCAAAATTAACTTATAGAACAAACAGGGACTTTAGTCACATCATATTAGGCAAGAAATGAACAAAGGCTGGCATTTCTAGTAAAGATAAATGAGATTCAAAATATAGGTTAATGATTTAGTCCAACATGTTAAACTCATTTCTTAATTACCAGCTGATCTTAACAACATATTTCAATCAAA
This sequence comes from Lycium ferocissimum, assembly GCF_029784015.1. Lineage (NCBI taxonomy): Eukaryota > Viridiplantae > Streptophyta > Magnoliopsida > Solanales > Solanaceae > Lycium > Lycium ferocissimum. The sequence continues at coordinate 82,196 of NW_026716883.1, read as the reverse complement.
ATAAGGAAAGTGATTGCCATATTTTAAGTTAGATTACCATGACACAAATGACAAACAAAGCTAAGCAATTTTGCACTTCAACAAAGATATCTAAAAGGCAAAAAAAAATATGTTTATTGAGTAATATGAACATCAAATCATTTGAAAACAACATTCAATTTTATATTAAACTATACGAGATAAAATAAGCATACATACTTATATAAATTTCTATCTAAACAATATGAAATAATAATGAAAACCAACAATGATATCAATCTAAAAAACATGTATTAACTACTCTTTAACAATGCACAATACTAACATTTGTATATATAACCAACAACACTTACATCACGATTTAACATCAATTGATATACAAACTATACTTAATTAGCAAACTAAATACATAATGCTAACCCATCGGATCAAGGCATAAAGATCAAACGACATATATTCAAACCAAAAGGTAAACATACACACTAGTAAAATTAGCAAATAAACTAATCATAGACATAAAAATAAGAATATAAACAATGTTAACTACTAACATGATTAACCCAAATTAAGACACGGACATATAAACATAAATTACTAAATCGAAACTAAATGAAACATAAACATGAACATGCATAAAACTAAAACTTAACCAAAACGATTAAAATAAAGACTAAAATTAAACACCGAACAATTACCAAAAATTTTAGAAGGGGAATTAAAAAAAAATACGTTGACCTTTTGTAGTCGGTGAACGAGGGTCGAAGTCGAATGCTCGAACTCGAACTGATTAAAGTAACTAAAGTTTCAAAACGAAAAAAATGAAAATAATTGTTGGTATGTTCCCGAAGTGGCAAAGTTTACCGGAAAAAGGAAAAATCAAGTGTGGAAGATTTTGTCCCTAAAATTGTTGGGTTGTGTGTAAGCTTTATGTTTTTGTGTTCCGATCCCTTGATTCCGGATCTTGTGATGATTTATAAAATTTCGTTTGGTTTAAGAAAGAGAGAGAGAGGATTTATAGTGGGGTTGAAGATGATGAAGGGGAGCGGAGTTGGAGAGAGGAGGTGTGAGGAGAGTCGGTGAGAGGGGAGCGGGGAGGAGGGAGAGAGATGAGAGAGAGAGGAGCGGAGGTGAGAGAGAGAGAGAGAGACGAGAGAGAGAGAAGAGAGAGAGAGAGAGAGAGAGAGAGAGCGAGGAGATGAGAGAGAGGCGGAAAGATGAAAGGAGAGGATTAGGGATTTTTTGTATAAACGTAGTGGGCCGGACGGGTAAAAAAAAATGGGATTGGGGGGTATTTGAAAGTGTGGAAGAAATGTGGGTTGGTCCAATTAATTAAAGTGTGGGTATAGAGTTAAAAATATTGTGTTTGTATTTTGGGCCATTAATTTGGCTGAAAATTGTGGATTCTTCCTCCGCTATTTAATTATTCTTGGGCTTCTAATTTGATAAATAGTACAATATATGATATGTGAAGACAATTAACAATTAATATGTAGAAAATAAGGATTTAGCAAAGTGTTGTCTTGTGATTAATTTGACGGGTCCGAACCCAAAAAATGAAACGATGACAAACATTTAAAATTTGTGATAAAGTAATGCTCATAATGTTGAAAATAACAGTAGGGATATTAATAGTAGTAGTAATAAAAAATAGTGAAAAATAAAGTATTTAGCTCGTCAGTAAATTTAGAAACCCGATTAAATTATCCCATGTCCTTAATGTCATTTATAACTTACTTATAATCACAACATATTAGGAATCATGACTCATTTCAAACTACTACACAAAATCTCATTACTCTCATCTTTGTAACCCATTTTCTATCTTCTTTCATAATCTAAGTCTTTCAACCTCCCAATACTTTAAACAACATGGAATGATCATAAAACTTACCTTGGATAATGCGGTAATGAGCCTTGAATGGAAATACTTCACTTAAGCCAAAGCCCTAGTTCACTTCCAATGGGATTTCTTTGACTTGGATCCTAATGAGTTTCTTGCACTAGATTCTCTTGGTTTGATGAAGTTGCTCACGAATTTCTCTTGGGTTCTTGTAGACGAAGAGTGTGGAAGGTTCTAGAGAGTTCTTGAGTTGTGGAGAAGAAATGAGAAGATGGGAAATGAAAATAATGAACTTGGATCCTCTTATTTAAAACTTTAAAATCTGTCCCGACATAATTATACGAACACTTATACGGTCCGTATAAGTGACCGTGAAATCGCTTCAGCAACCACTCCTTTCTGTGACAATTATACGGCACATTATACGGTTCGTATAATTTTATACGGTCCATATAAGTGACCGTATAATCCCATCGATGATGGACCTTCTGCGCGATTATACGGACCATTGTACGATCGTATAATAGTATACGGATCGTATAATTGGTCGCATAATCCATCTTTTCTCCGATCTTGTTCTCGTCACTTCGTTTGATCTCCAATCCTTATGGAACCTTCTTAACACTTGTTTAACACCTCATTAACAATCTAAGGGACGTTATAACTCTTCTCCAAGACACCATTAAGCCATCATTAACTTATTGTTTGAAAATCTTTTTCGATACATAACGCATGCCTAGCCTTTCTTGGCAAACTTCTTTCTCTTACCTCAAATGCCTTTGAAATCTCAATTAGACCTATTAAATGCTATTTATTGCTTATTGAAACATCGTATACTTCGTGCCCTTCGTTAGTCTATTCACTGTGCATCAACAGAAAATTTTTCCGAGGTGTAACAGTAGGATGCATAATCTATTTTTTGGATATATTATGTTCCCGAGCCTTGGTTTGCTCGTGCTTTTTTATTGTTGAACTTTTATTAGTCTTAACCCGGATGCCTAATCGCATTTTGGATCTTTTAAGTGTCTCAAAATAAGATGTGTAACCGCATTCTCAATCAAAACAAGATTAATTATTAAAACGAGATTGGCCAAGGTGCGTAACCACATCCTTGAGTTGTTTAAAGCGTCTCAAAATAAGATGCGTAACCGCATTCTTAATCGAAACAAACATCTTGAAACGTGCCTAAAGCTCATCTAGCGGAAAAAGCAATTATTCGTCTTTAAATCTGAGACGCTTTTCTGTATCATTTTTAGTCATTTTTCACTCTTTGACCCTTACAATTGGTTTTTCCACTCTTTTCTTTTATACTTGATAATGAGATTTGAAATAAATTCGCATCTCATCTCTCTCAACTCACAATTAATAATCAATTAATCAGGCTTTAAACATTAGTCTAGGCCCAAAAGATTTTATGAACGATGGATTAGTCGACATTTGTAATCAACAACTCAAAGTGCAAAATTAACAAAAACCCAATGAAAGGAACTGAAAGCATGCTTTTACCGAATGGGAGAAATTTAATTGAAATCATCCACCATATATATAAACAATGTTAAACGTCTATAACAAAGAAAACTACTAGAAACAATGGCTCTTATAAAATGAATATTGTTGTAATTAACCAAATACGTCCAGAATGCACCAATGAGACTTTAAGCATTTATAATCATCACCACTTAGTGGAAACGACAATTCAATAAGAATATTCTCTTAGCCCATATGACAGCGAAGAAATTATGCCTGAACTTATATTTTTCGTGTAATTATATATAGGTACGTAAGGCACAATCTCGTCAGAATTTCAACAAGCAAATTAAACTATGTATCAACGGAATTAGTTAAGATAAACAGAGACAATAGATATTGACTTAATAAACAATAACAGTGACATGAAAAAATGAAAAGCAAAGATAAGAAATGGACCTTTGTATAAATGAACCTGGGCTTAGTTTACAACGACTCAACGACTAGACTAGATCGGAAAACTCACCGGTGACTTGGAATGGATCCAACAACCACAGACCCCAACGGCAAACCATGAATGGACCACTCAACTATTTTTAGAGCTACAACAATGAAGTTTTGAAGGTGGTTCTATGGAATTTGGATAAAGGCATCCATGGCTGATAAAGGTGATATTTTCAGGCCTATTTAATGGTGGTGGTTAGTGACTGATTGTTGAAGGAGGAACGGAGGTGTCTTGGATTTTTGCTGGCTGTGTTATCAACGGAGTTTCAAAGTGGTTTGACCATGGAAATTGATCCGCGTTCTGTAGTTGCGGCTGATATGTATTTTTGGTCTTAAGGCTAATTCGTCTTCTTGGTCTTAGCTGCTTGTGTGTATTGGAAATTACGACGGATTGTTATGGTGTGTGTGTAGGTTCTCATTAGGAATTGCGGCTGAGCATGATGATGTGTTGGATCTCCATTAGAGTTCTATATTTAGCTATTTATGGTGTGTCTAGGTGTAGGGTTTAGAGTGTGTTTTCTTTATCCCTTTTTCCCAAAATGCCCATGTGGATAGAAATATTTTGGGAAGGAAGAATGAAATATTTTCTTCCAAGAATAATGATATTTGTGTGTGGATAGAGTGGAATTTTGCCAAGTGGCAATACACTATTAGTTCTATTTTCCTTTAATTGATAAAAATGCTACTCCTAATTAAAAAAACAAGATTAAAAATACTCAATTACTCGATACTCTTTCATTACAATCTTTAACTTGGAAATTAAGTAAAATAGATTAAAAAGTATTTTTTGAGAAATTTTCTTTCTTTTGTCACAAATTAAAATAGAACTTATATTCTAAAAATGGGACTTTTTTTTTTTTTTTTTTTTTTTTTTGTTTTAATAAAAACCTACTAAAAAAGAAATAAAAGTTAAAAATGTCCAAGATTAGACTAAAAAGGAAAATTAATCAATAAGACAGTGAAAATGTCCCGGGAGGGTCAAAACTCACGTGTCTACACTAAGGGTACCTGTTGGGTTACATGACTTACTTCTTGTCCTATATCGTATCCAATTTTTGCCTATAGGATGGAACACGTTACTCTACCTATTCTATGCTAGCGTCTTGCAGAATATAAACAGCAGGTAAGTAAAGAACACAAAGTTTCTGACGTGGAAACTACCCGGCTCACAAGGGCGGTAAAAACCATGACTTATACCTCTGTAGGATTTTTCCCTAACTCCACTACAACGGTGAGCCTCTGCAAATTCAAGTTACAAACTCTACAACCCAGGAACTAACCTCTAACTCCAATCTCACTAATCAACCTCTGACTAGCAAGCAACCTTCAAGTTGAACTCCAACTTGAAGTTGAATTTAGAACGTTTTTGTATCTAACTGTAATGCTTCTAATAAAGCGGATAAAGATGCAACTCGATAACCAACCTAATACAAGTTTATAGACTTAAGAACTGGAAAACATTATATAGTAGAACAACTGCTTCAATCATTTTTCTTGCACTAGGGAAACACGCCTGGATTCTTGAATATTCTGGATATATCTTTTGATCTCTCAATACTCTGAATTCTCTCTTTGTGGGTGCCCAAACCTACTTCTTGGTAAGACTTGGATATTTATAACATTGAGTACACAATAGGTCGGCAAACAAAAAACCTTCTTCGAGTAGGCCCATGAGATTTAATAGGGTTTGTGTTGTATTTGGATTCTTTCCTTGTGGAGTCTGCTTGTTGTCCATGTAGAAGTCTTACTAATCCCAACAAATATGGCAAGAAATTTGCATACTTGACTACCAAGTCTTCACCATAAATCTACAAATCCTAGTTGTTGTAGGACTTTGCTAGAACGTGTGCATGAACCTGTTTCATCCATCTTGTTTGTCTGCCTCTGAATCTCTGGACTGTCTGAGATGGAACATGTTCACAAACCCAATTCATCATCCCCTTCTCCTTTAGTCCTGTGATTTTATGCTGCGCCTGCTTTTGTGATGGACGATGGAACATATTGACAGACCTGTTTCATGCATCATGCTCTTTGCTCTGTGTCTGTGTTTCTTCAATTAGATTTATTCATTATTGGAATAAATCATGTCTTCAGCCTTGTATCAACTCTATGACTCTAACATGTTCTTGCTCGGTGTAGCAATATGTTTGCAGACCTGGTCCATATGTTTTGTCTGCAACTCTCTAACTTGAACAAAATAATTCTTAGTCATCTTCCCTTTTTGTGCTTGCTCTTGATCTCCTTCAATTCTGGTTCACTCATCAACTGCGCCTGATGACTCTTTGTGATAGTACATGTTTTCATTCTTGTTCTATTCTTTAATAAACTGCTCTGTGACTAAGTCATCTTCATCTCCTGATTCATTCAACCACTGTACCTGATGACTCCTGAGATAGAACATGTTTTCATGCTTGTTCTATTGTTCAATGAATTGCTCTGTTAAAGAGCTTCGTTTAATTATCACCTGTATTTAGACCTTGTTTTTTTTCATTGTAGGTTTACTTTGTCAATCATTACCACTTGTATCCAGACCTGGTTTATTCAAGGTGGGTTCACTTTGTCAATCATTAAAACTTCACGCATGGCTATAAGCAAACAAAATCCCCCCTTTTGATGATGACAAACACCGTCTTTTGAACAATTATTGTAACAACCCGATTGGTCGTTATAGTGCTAATGACCTTTTACTCCCAGTTGACTCTTTCCCGAGGTCATCGGGCAGGTTTTGGAGTGACTTTTGGAGGTTTGAGCCTCAAAGTGGAATTTGTTTGACCAAAGTTGACTTTTGGGTAAACGGTTCTTTTCCAAAATTCTAGCAATTCCGAGAGGTTTGCATGGTCATTTATGGCTAGGTGGTGTGTTCGGTTTGGTTCCTAATGCAATTGGAAGCATTTTGAAACTTGGGTTGGAAACTTGGCTCTAGGTCATTGGGGGTTGACTTGGTCAAATAGACCTCTGTTGGGAAATCCGAGATTGCAGGCGAGTTCGTAGCGCATTTTTATATGTGTTTGCATGTTGGTTTTGTAGTTGTGGGGCCTCGGGTGATAGTCAAATTTCGGGTAAAGATTGGTTAAAAAAAACTTTTTGATATCTGGTGTATCCGCTGCAGCGGCACCAGAAACAACCGTAGCAGTCTCGCTATAGCGATGGACCGACGGCCATAGCAGACATGTGTTTTGGTGACTAGCCGCCATAGTAGTCATGCCAATCGCCATGGCTAGCTCGCGAGAGCGGTATCCTTCCCGCTATAGCGGCCTGTGGAGTTTTGTGATGGCCGCCATAGCGGGCCATGTGTGCGCCATAGCCCGTGCGCCGCAGCGGTTCCCATGACCGCCCATGACGACCGTTGTCGTTATAAGGTAGAATTATTTTCTTTTTCTCAAGTTAAAACCCTTAAACCCTATCATTTCTTTTCATCAATTTCTAAGCATTCTTTTCGAGAATTGATCAACTTGTGGACTGAATCTTCTTGGAGGTAAGATCTATGATAGACTTCATCATTTACCTTTCTAGATCCCTAATCCATGCTTAGAATCACTAGAATAAAAATAGAGAAAAGGAGTCTGGTGATTAATTTCTTGAAATGGGTTTAGACTTCTAAAATGGAAATTGATAGTGAAATTGACTAGTATAACCATAAAATTTGATGAATTCCTTGTTTTTAAGCTTATTTCTTCCATTATTAGTGGTTAATTTGAGGATTGAAGAATTAGGATTCATACCCAAATTTGAGGGTTTTACTTAAATCCAAATTAGGATTAATATTGAGTTGTTTTAGCAATTGATTAGTGGGTTTGATTACCTAGAGCTTGAATTGTATGTTCCATCTTTCAATTTCGTGTTTTACCCTTGTGGGCCTGTTTCTCCAAATTGCATGGGTTACAATTTGACTTAACTAGAAGTATAACAATATGGGTGTCGTTATTCGTGGTTTTTAATATAGAATTTTATTATGATAGACTTTGAGTACTTGGAGGCGCTACAAAAGGACAAAGCCAAGGTGTGACGGTTCGTGGCTCCTGTTCGGATTTCTAGGTAGGTTAGGACTTACCTTTTTGGTTAGACTTTGGTTAGAGGATTGTATGTACAGTTAGTGATTGTTGGAGAAAGCATGTAAACCTTCGGGTATGAAGTTGGGATGGAATACTTAGGTTGGTGTTATTAGGTTGGTATTATTGTTGATTATGGTTTATCGCCTTATTGTGATCTATTGAGTTGTTGCTTAATTGTGAGTGCTGGCTTGTCGCCACGTGATTGATTCTAGAGTTGATGCTTAGTGATTACTTGGGTGTCGGAAAGCATATTTATCATGATTAAGGTTGTTGGAAAGGAAGGAAAGATTATGATTTTGATATTATGAGTGAGATTTATGTCCATGTGTGGCACTATTGATTCATATATTCTTGTTGGCATGTTATTATGCATTCACTCATTTATACATATTTTGGGATCGAGTTGAGCGCCACAACACTTACTTGGATCGGGTTGCACGTACCGCAACACTGACTGGGATCGGGTTACACGTTCCACAACATTGACTGTTAGATAGGGCTGTGTGCCACAATAGGTATATGGACTTAGCCATGGGTTATGACTGTTGAGGCGACGAGATACTCCACCCGAAGCGTGTGTGTATCATTGCATTCATCTCATATTTATCTACGACATTGTATTAGACTTGTTGGTTGATCTTTGGTGATACGTGTACTTGATAGTGGTTTTTGATATTATGTTTCGGACTTATAGTGGAATTTGAGGTGATATACTAGACTTGGTGATTTGGTATTGGATTTAGTATTTGTACTGTGTTGAGTTTATCAGATTGTGAACATGTCTACTTTTTCAGTCTATTTCTTATATATATGATTTTCTAACTCTTGTCGGCCTATGATGCCTACTCAGTTTGTGTTGTTGTACTGATTCTACCTTGCTGAATTCTTTTTGAGTGCAGAGTTTGTGACCGGATAGACTTTTGCACTTTGTGACTTCGTCCCGAGGCCGACTGATGAGCATTCCAAGGTGAGCACTTGTATGGATTCGCTGCCCAGATGACTCTATCTATTCCTGTCTTTATATTCTATCATTTAGACTGTATTTATGGATGTTTGAGACTTGTATATTCCTAGACATTATGTAGTGGCTCTTATACTATTCAGACCATATTTTTGGGATTCGATGTATCTTCCACACTTGTTATATTTTAATGTTAGACTTATTATTATGTAATTCTGGGTGTTTGGATCTAATTTTATCTATTGTTTGATTGTGACTAAAGGACGGGTTCGCCTGCCGAGGTGAGAATAGGTAGGTGCCCGCACGTTCTACTTGTTGCGGCGTGACAAATTGGTATCAGAGCCCTAGGTTGCCCGGTTTATAAGTACAAGAGCATGTCTAGTAGAGTCTTGCGGATCGATACGATGAGCTCCGTACTTATCTGCGAGAGGCTACGGGATATTTAAGAAACCTCACATTCTTTCATTCCTTCGTGCTACTTTATTCAAATTGGTATGTGGCTTTTTATAATTGATATCTGATCCAGTTCTATTCTCTCACAGATGGTGAGGACACAACCTACCATCGAGAGGGACGAGGTGCCCGAGCCAGCTGCTAGGGTAGGCACCAGAAGGCAAGCGCAGGCGAGAGGTTACAGCCGAGCTGGGGCCGTAGCGATGTTCTGGGGGTGAGGCCTATTCAAATCTAGACAAAGGCGAGCAAATTCATAAGCGAAGTATAGTGCCCTTTAACGAGAGCACGGGCGGTCGGGGGAGGTGAGGGACCGAACGGACTCGCCCCGATGCCATAGAAAACTAGGACATTCCATGTTTCATGGCCCGTGTTAAAGCACGATTCATCTTGACGGCCGATGACCGTATGGGGTGCCCTTATATTCCGGGTGGTTCCCGGACTCGAGTGAGGTACGAACTCTTTGAAGAGGAAGAAAGGACTATGGGGATGCATTCTCTGCTTCCTAAGCCACCATGTTTAGATGGTTTTGATGTCCCTAAGGGTTCTCCCAGACCTCCCTGAGGGTTCTCCCAGACCTGTGGTAGTCTAGTCTTTGACCGTTGAGGATCAGGAGCTTTTAGAGAGGTTCCTGAAAATGGAGCCACCCAAGTTCTTTGGCTTGCGTAGTGAGGATGCATACGATTTTATTATGGAGATACATGAGAGGCTCTATAAGATGTGTATTATGGAGTCTCATGGGGTTGATTACGTGTCATTTTACGGCAACGCGAAGACATTGTGGAGGACTTTTATTGAGAGTAGACCCGTTAGTGCACCTCCACTTACTTGAACCCAGTTCCACCAGGGTTTTCTAGAGAAGTACGTGCCACGTACTTTGAGGGATGAGCGTAGAGATAAGTTTCTTCATTTGTGACAGTGAGGTATGATCGTGTCTGAGTATGAGGCCAAATTTAGGGTTTGGCTAGATATCAGGCATTTCACTTTTCCCTTTATCGAAAGAAGAGGATTCGTAGGTTTGTTGGTGGACTTGTGTATCCACTCTATGTTGCTTGTATTCAGTTAGTGACTTTGGGATCTTCCTTCCAGGCGGTTGTTGATCGTGTTGTGGGTGTCGACTCTGTCAAGGATCGACCTTTGGGAGAGTCTAGTGAGAAGAGGGCTTTTTGGGAGTCATTGATTTGGTTATAGTGGTTTCGCTACGAGGGTGGGGGACGGTCGTCTAGGCCTAATCGGTCAACCCCCGGCCACCCCGGTCGGCGTTACGGGCTTCGTCGGATGTTGGGCACAGACCCGGTGGTTATGAAGTTATAGTCTTATGGTGTTTCGTACTCTCGTACAGCTGACCATAGTGGTCCCTCTAGTTCAACGACTTTCGTGTATCGGCCTCCAGCCCCCAAATCTTGCTATGTTTGTGGTGACTCGAACTATTAGAGAGATTGTCCCGAAGATAGGACAGTAAAATGTCCTAACAGGATTCTCGGTTCCAGACTTTGAGGACTCCAACACCATCTAGTGGTCGGGGTGGTTCTTCAGCAGGAAGTGGTGCTCAGTCAGGCCGCGGTGGATCTCATCAGTCCAAGGGTGGACACCAGTCAGGTAGAGGCGGTTCTCAAACCTTCAGAGGAGGGGCACAGTCGGGCTAGAGTGGCCGTGGTGGTGGTCTTTGCTATTCTTTTTTAGGTAGGTGAGGTTGACTTGAGCCCTTTGATGTTGTGATCTCGGGTACTTATTTTTTGTTCGTCATAGACTTCTTGATCTTGTTTGATCCGTAGTCTACTTTCTTATGTAATGCGCTTCGTTATTGGTTCTTTGACTAGTGACCGTCTTGATGTGCTTTTTGTTCATGTATCTCTGCGATTGGAGACTCGGTTGTTATTGATCGAGTCTTTCGAACTTGCTTAGTTAATTTTATGGGGTATGATACTTGGGTAGATTTGATGATATTAGATATGATAGACTTTGATGTTATCTTAGATATGACTTGGTCGTCACGATCTTGGACTGTCATGCCAAGACAGTCACATTAGCTATGCTTGGGATTCCTAGATTAGAGTAGAGGGGTACTCCAAGTCCCGCTCCGAAGAAGATCATTTCTTACCTCCGCGCAAAGAAGTTAGTTAGCAAGGAGTGTTTGGATTGCTTAGCACATATTCATGATACTAGCGTTGATTCTCCATCCCTTGAGTCTATACGCATTGTATGTGAGTCCGTAGAGGTTTTTCCTTCTGATTTGTCGGGTATGCCACCCGAATGCGACATTTATTTCTGTATTGATTTGGATTTAGTTTCGGGCACGCGCCCCATTTCTATTCCTCCCTATAGGATGGCACCAGCTGAGTTGAGGGAGCTGAAGAAACAGCTGCAGGATCTGTTGAGTAAGGGGTTTTTTAGACCGAGTGTCTTCCCTTGGGGTGCTCCTTTTTTGTTTGTGAAGAAGAAGAACGGTATGATGAGGATGTGCATAGATTACCGTCAGTTGAACAAGGTCGCCATTAGTAATAAGGATCCTATTCCTTGCATTGATGACTTGTTTGACCAGCTTCAGGGTGCTTCGGTATTTTCGAAGATTGATTTGAGGTCGATACCATCGGTCTTTTTCGGGCCGAGGATGTTCCGAAGATGACCTTTAGGACTCGTTATGGTCATTACAAGTTTCTTGTGATGTCATTTGGTCTTACAAATTCCCCAACAACATTTATGACTTTGATGAATGGCATTTTCAAGCCATATTTGATTCCTTCGTCATTGTGTTCATCGATGCTATCTTTCTGTATTCGAAGAGTTGGGAGGAGCATGAGCGTCATTTGAGGATTGTCTTTGGGTTATTGAAGGAGAAGGAGCTTTATGCCAAGTTTTCAAAGTGTGAGTTATGGCTTGAGTTTGTGGCATTCTTGGGCCACGTTGTGTCTAAGGAGTTGTTGATCCAAAGAAGATTGAGGCTGTTAGAGATTGGGCGAGGCCCACTACTGTGACTGAAATTCGTAGATTCGAGGGGTTAGCTAGCTATCTTCATCGATTTATGAAGAGTTTCGCTTCTATTGCTTCTTCGTTGATTAGATTGACTCAGAAAGGGGTCCCCTTTCAGTGGTCTGATGCTTGTGAAGAGAGATTTCAACAGCTCAAGACTCTTTTGACTTCGGCCTCGATTTTGGCATTACCCGTGGACAGTAAGGATTTCTCAGTATATTGTGATGCATCCCGTGTTGGTTTAGGTGCTGTGTTGATACAGGAGGGTAGACTCATTGCCTATGCTTCCTGTCAGTTGAAGATCCACGAGAAGAACTACCATACCCATGATTTAAAGTTATTTGCAGTAGTCTTCGCCTTGAAGATTTGAAGGCACTATCTGTATGGAGTCCATTGTGAGGTGTTCACCAATCACCGTAGCCTTCAGCACGTGTTCAGTCAGAGAGATCTAAATTCCAAACAGGGTAGGTGGATGGAGCTTCTGAAGGACTATGACATCACACCATTCTCTATCATCCTGGGAAACCTAATGTTGTAGCTGATGCCTTGAGTCGTAAGGTAATGAGTATGGGTAGCTTAGCCTGATTGGTTGCTTCTAAGCGTCCGTTAGCTACGGAGGTTCAGAAACTGGCTAATAATTTTGTGGGCCTTAATATCTTAGTTAATTCGTACTAGGGCCCGGCCGGTTTGAAGATGCCCAATTGTGTACTATTCGTGATAAGGTTCTGAGAGGTGCGGCCAAAGAGGCCATGCTTGATAATGAGGGTATTCAGAGGATCAAGGGACGCGTGTGCATTCCTCATGTTGGTGATTTGATTTGTTTGATTTTGGAGGAGACCCATAGCTCCAGATATTCCATCCATCTGGGTGCTATGAAGATGTATCGAGATCTGAGGCAGCACTACTAGTGGGGGAGGATGAAGAGAGATTGCGTCCTTGTGGCTAAGTGTGGGAATTGTCGGCAAGTCGAAGTATGAGCACCGAGAGACCTGGTGGTGTGCTTCGGAAGGATGCCCATTGCGAGGTGGAAGTGGGATAGGATTGCCATGGATTTTGTTGTGGGTCTTCTAATGACCCTGGGCAAGCTTAATTCAGTTTGGGTTATTATTTATCGGTTGACTAAGTACGCTCATTTCATTCCAGTTCGGGTCACTTACCACTTGAGGGTTAGCCAAGATTTACATTCGTGATATTGTACGATTGCACGGGGTCCATATTTCTATTGTTTCGGATCAAGGTCCCCAATTTACTTCTAATTTTTGGAGGGCTTTTCAGCCAGGGTTGTGTACTCAGTTGGACCTTAGCATAAATTTTCATCCCCAGACTGATGGTCAGTCCGAGAGGACTATCCAAGTCCTCGAGGATATGTTGAGAGCATGCGTTATTGATTTTGGTGGTCATTGGGACCAATTCTTTCCCTTAGCGGAGTTTGCGTACAACAATAGCTACCATTCGAGTATTGATATGGCGCCGTTCGAGGCTTTGTATGGTAGGAGGTGTCGTTCTCCTATTGGGTGGTTTGATGCTTTTGAGGTTCATCGGTGGGGCACAGATTTATTGAGAGAATCCGTGGACAGGGTGAACCGTATTCAGGAAAAGCTTGTAGCAGCTTAGAGTCGACAAATGATGTATGCGGACCGGAAGGTTCGGGACTTAGAGTATATGGTAGGCGAGCAGGTGCTTCTAAAGGTCTCGCTGTTATGCGGTTTGGGAAGAGAGGCGGAGTTGAGCCGGTACCTTGGCCCGTTTAGGTTTTCCTCGCTCAGATGTTGCTTATGAGTTGGCTTTGCCTTTGTCGATGTTCATCCGATTTTCCATGGGTCCATGCTGAAGATGTATTATTCTGATGGTTCTTTATAACATTGAGTGCACAGCAGATTGGCAAACACAAAACCCTCTTTGAGTAGGCCTATGAAATGTAATAGGGCTTGTGTTGTATTTGGATTCTTGCCTTGTTGAGTCCGCTTGTTGTCCGTGTAGAAGTCTTACTAATCCCAACAAATATGGTAATGAAATCTGCATACTCGACTGCCAAGTCTTTACCATAAATCTGCAAAAACATGTTCACGAACCTATTTTATCCACCTAGTTCGTTTGTCTCTGAATCTCTGCACTGTCTGAGATAGAACATGTTCACAAACCTGTTTCATCATCCCCTTCTCGTTCAATCCCGCGACTCTATCTTGAGCTTTCTTTTGTGATAGATGATGGAACATGTTGACAGACTTGTTTGATGCATCATGCTCTTCGCTCTGTGTCTGTTTTTCTTCAATTATATTTATTCATTGCTAGAATAAATCATGTCTTCAGCCTTGTATCAGCTCTATGACGCTGATCATGTTCTTGCCCTGTGTTGGAACATGTTTGCAGACTTGGTTCATGTGCTTTGTATAAAACTTTCTTTACTCGACAAAAAGTACTTCTGAGTCCTCTTTAACAACTGCACCTGATGACTCTTTGTGATTGAACATGTTTTTATTCTTGTTCTATTCTTCAATGAATTGCTCTGTGACTAAGTCATCTTCATCTCCTGATACTTTCAACCACAGCACATGATGATTCCTGAGATAGAACATGTTTTCATGCCTGTTCTATTCTTCAATGAACTGCTCTGTTAACTGTCTTTGTGATAGATCATGTATGTAGATGGTTCATTCTCTCTCCGATTTTATCATTGCATTCATCTTTGCATTAACACATCTTTTCTATAGCTTCTTTGCAATAGAACATGTTGATGGACCTGTTCTAACCATCCTGTGCTGCTTGCTTCTTTTATATTGTTTGGAACCTCTGCTTCATCTCAACGAACTGTCTAGTTTTGTTCAATTATCACCTATATCTAGACCTGGTTTATTTTCATTGTAGGTTCACTTTATCAATCATTACCACATGTATCTAGAACTGGTTTATTCACTGTGGGTTCACTTTGTCAGCCATCAAAACTTCACACATGACTTTATGCCAACAGTACCCCTAAGTATCTAATTGGAAGTTCATCTTTGGAAAAACCCACTGTATCAATTATCTACTTCTGAATATGTTATTCCACCCCTCCCAGATATACAAAGCATTTTTGTAGATTAGCAACTGGGCCAAAGGAGACTGAGAATTGTTGAAAGCAAGAAAATAAAGTTGTGGCAGAAGGAAGATCCCTACTATAGAATAGTAATAATTCATCAGCAAATCCAAATTGGACCACCTAGAGTTTTGCACATTTGGGATGATATTTAAATCATGTGTTCTATTTCAGCCCCTTTAATAGTCTGGCCAAGTAATCCATGGCTAATACAAAGAGATAAGGTGACATGGGGTCACCTTGCCTCAACTCCTTCTTTGCAACAAAAGACTTGGTTGGGCTACCATTAATAAGAACAAAATGGCTTACTGTAGAAATATAAATCATAACCCAATGGATGAACTTAGCAACAAAATTTAGTCATTATTTGTTCTAGGAAAGCCCACTCAACTAAGTCACATGATTTTTGAACAATGGTGGTACCGGGATCAGAATTTGCACACAAAATGCAAAAGTGTAGCATAAGTACGTAGGTACTCAATAAGTATTATCAATCGTTCCGAATAAATTAGTGGCGAGATTTGTATCTAAAATGCTAACTTTCATGATCTGTGTAGTAAATATATAACCATGACAGTAATAAAGCACAGAAACAACATAAATTAATATCACAACACAAAACTTATATAAAATGTATCAATAAGAGTCCATGAATTAGTATGCATGATAAAGACTCAAACTTTGATCATAAATCGACATTCCAAATGCCTCAGACCTACACACACGCCATGAAAAAGGAATAAGATTGGGAGACTCATGAGAGGGATCCAAATTCGCATGATATATTTAGAGTCTTAGGCTCAATCAGAACGTGTACAACTCACACACATCTCAATCTTCATGGACAACTCACATGCCAACAACATATATGCACGTGTATCACATATGTAGATGGGCATACATATGCACAATATGCATGACTAAATAATTTAACCATAAATGTAACCCGACACGCACAAAATTTCTATGTTAAACTATCATGTGAGAGATGCATTTAGCATTAAACTCGCATGGCTAGGATGCACAAATAGTAATGCCACGTGAATATAGAAGCTATACAACAATTGGCTATAATACACCCTATTTATTTAACAATTATTCATATGTATACTCGTCACTTCATATATATGATATCCTCATACAATATATATATATATATATATCAATGGGAAACATTCTCGCAATGAGGCCAAAGTCTGGAACCCTCCAAAAGATTTGCTTCTATTCAAAAGATACTTAACAGAGTAAAATAAAACCTTGGACTCAATTCCATAATTTAGTAGACAATCTAGGTCAAAGCAGCCAAAATATTATCATGCCTGACAGTAGCGGTGTACAAAGCAAACCGATAAACCGCACCAAATCGATAAACCGAGTCAAACCGAGAAAAAAGACCCTACTAGTGGTTTGATTTGACTTGGTTTGGTGTTGAATAAAAAAGCCCGACCATAATTGGTTTGATTTGGTTTTAGCTAAAAAAAGTCAAACCGAACCAAACCAACCCGACATTACATGTATTCAATTTTTGAATATTTTATACATAAAAATATTTATTTGTAATGTAATTTATAAATATTTCTTAAATGTTTTCATAGTTTTTTGTCCTCTATCATATTATTTCAAGCTTGAACTTAGAAGTTATATATCGCATGGACGTTAGTAACTCAAATAAAGTCCAAATCAAAACCAACTCAACATTGATGCTAACAAAAGAAATTCAATGCTAACACTAGGAATGGCAATAATGTTGGATATCTATTCTTTAGTTTTGCATAATTGGTTTGAGAGAGTGAAAATACATAACTTAATTTTTTTCTGTCATATAATTAATACTTATTAGCCGTACTTATTTTAGCACGACTTAGTATTTTTAGATTATGGTCATTTTTTTATGGCTTATTAATTTGCAATATTTATTTTAACCGATTTTATTAATCTTTTTTGTTGAATATTTTAATATAATGTCATCACTCATCCCACATTTGTGTATTTCTTAAGAAGAACATTAATTATAT
This sequence comes from Lycium ferocissimum, assembly GCF_029784015.1. Lineage (NCBI taxonomy): Eukaryota > Viridiplantae > Streptophyta > Magnoliopsida > Solanales > Solanaceae > Lycium > Lycium ferocissimum. Next base: position 64,882 of record NW_026716883.1, on the reverse strand, counting down.
AGTTGTATCTTATTAGGACTAAAGAAATATTTGAAGTAAAAGTTATATATTTTGTATGAAGACTTTTTACGAAAAAAAACCCGAGAAAACCTAATAACCCGAGAAAATCCGAGGTTGAAAAACCCGAATTTTATTGGTTTGGTTTGGTTTATAAATACAAAAATCCGACGCAATTGGTTTGGTTTGGTATTTGAAAAATCCGAACCAAACCGGTCCATGTACACCCCTACCTGAGAGCTGTAGAGCTTTATTTATGCCTCGATAGGATTTGTAAGGATAGGCCTAGCTCATTGGTGTTCGACTTTTCAATTTTCCTCGGAAACTTGATTTGGATTTGAAGACCACAGTACAAGGTGAGAGCTTGGACGTGCTTGAGATGGTGTCATTCCAAGGCATTTTGATACTACATTAGTAATTGAGATATATAGTTTAGGTTCAATTTTGTTTTTCTTTGCAAGTTCTAGTTAGAATTAGTAGGATAAGGCGTAGCCCCCCTTACTTGTACTCTTTCCTTTGAGGTTTTTTATTTTTTAATAAAAATATTATTATGCACTCTGCCTCGTTGATTCTCTTAAAAAAATCCCAAGCCTGCATGATCAAACTCCGAAACAAAAGTCACATCCTGATTACCTATATCCCCATGAGTTCAGATCTATAATTAAATTTTCAGAAAAGGGCCAAATATACCCATGTACTATTGGAAAATGGGCCAAATTTACCCTTCCTTATACTTTGGGTTCAAATATACCCCTGTCGTTATACTATTGGTTCAAATATACCCTTCATCTATTAAAGTTGTCCAAGTTGGACATCCAATCCTACATGGCAATAACATTTGATGAGGTGGATTCCACGTGGCATGCTACCTCAGCAGCCCTAACCCATTTTATTTCTCCCTCTATTTGTTCTTCCATCACTAAAATTTTCTTCCCCTCCACCATCATTGCCACCAATTGAGCCTTAAAAATTGAACATAGAAACCAAAAGTAACTTAAAGGTTATCAAATATCAACTATTTTTTTAGTTGAACCATCTCAATTGGTGGCACTGATGGTGGAGGGAAAGGAAATTTCAATGGTGGAAAAACAAATAAAGAGGAGGGGTAAAATGAATTAGGGCAGCTGAGGTGGTATGTCACGTGGCATCCACCTAATCAAATGTTAGTGTCACGTATGATTGGATGTCTAACTTGAACAACTTTAACTGATGAAGGGTATATTTGAATTAATAGTATAACGGCAGGGCTATATTTGGAACCAAAGTATAACGAAGGGTATATTTGGCCCTTTTCCATTAAATTGGAGTCCATCAAATCTAGAATTAGGTGATTTTAGGTTTATGCCAAATATCCCCCAAATTTGTCTTCAAATTCCATGTTTAGATGTTGAATCTAAAGAAAATTTCATGATATAAATTCAAAGTTATATTGAAATCACTTACCCCAAGCTTGTGGATGAAAACATAGATCAAAACTTCAAATCATACTCCCCAAGTCTTCCAATGGTGTAAAATGAAATAAAATAACGAAATGGAGCTATTTACATCCAGACTAAAAATTACACAATGCTCACCTCACTTCCCCAGTGCTGGCCGCAATCATTGCCCCACTGGACCTTAATAAGACCCAGTGAGTCTACATTGGCCATTTCGGCCCGCTTTGCTGTCCTCAGTGGCCTGCTTTAGCAAATTCTAAATTGATTCTAATTGTGTCTGAAACACCTGTGCCTCTCGAGTCCCAAACCACACCAATAAGTTTCAAATAGTATTATTGGCTTATACCTTTATCTCAAACCATAATTTAGAACTTTAAACAAAAAAAAAACGAGGAGTTGAGTCGTTACACAGTAGAACTTTCTGATAGACAGGAAAAGACTTGTCTCACCACAAGTTTTGACAAGCTCTAAGACTTTAAAACAAATTGCATCACGAGTTTGGCACATCAGTAGGAGTTTGTGATGGATTGACACAGTTCTGACTATCGCCAGGACTTTAGTAAAGATTGTGCCATAATTAGAATGAATTGTTCATAACTCTTTATCAATTATCAGGGATCACATAGAAATTTCAACCAACACATTTTGGCTTGAATTTGATCCAATTTTCACCTCACCGACTACTAATGACCCCAAATTTGATATCAAACCTGCTAATACCAATCCCAACTAGATTCAATTCAAACCTTCGAAGATTAATAGATTCACTTTGTCTTTTTTAACCAATTTTTTTAGGCTAAAGTAACTAAACACCCCTAAACTTGGCACGAATTGCAACTTCAGTCCCCAAACTATTGATGCACTTCAAGACACCCCTAAGCTTGGCTAACTGGGTTATAATACACCCCCGAACAGACATGCCACGACAAGTGGAATGCACTCGCCGTCCACTTGGCATTTTCATCCTATGTGTCTTCCACATAGTAAAACTAATTTTTTATATATATATATATATATATATATATATATATATATATATAAAATGCGGAACAATGGAATATTTATTTTAAATCTGGAAATTTTGATTTAAAAAAAAAACTAGAGTTTTAATTAAAATACCTATAAAAAATATATATTTTTAAAAGCGTCCTAAAAAATTTAGATTTTCATGATTCTTTTAAGACACTTCTTTAAAAAAGAACTGGAAAATAGTGATTAAAACGGGAGTTTTATACAAATATGGAAAAACTGATTTTTTTTTTTAAATGTGGAAAACCCATTTTTTTAAAAACAAAATAATCCCAGAAAATTAGATTAGTTTTTAAATCTAGAAAAAAAATTATCAATTTTCCACTTTATTCTTAAAAAAATAAGTATCCCATATTTTAAAAAAGTCCAGCTTTTTAACCAAAAATTCAATTTCCCAGATTCTTTTTTAGAAAAATGGGTTTATTCAGTTTTACATATTTTAAAAAAGCACAGGGTTTTCAATTAAAAAAGAATCAATTTTCCAGATTTTTTTTTAAAAAATAATGAGTTTCGCAAATTTTTTTCAAAAAAAAAAAAAATCAGTTTTCAAGATTTAAAAATTTCCAGATTTTTTAATAAAAAATTCAGTCCAGATTTATTTTTAAAAAATGGGTTTTCCACATTTAAAAAAAAAAATAGTTTTTCCTGATTTAAAAAAATATACTTTTTAATGAATTTTCCAAAATTGATTTTTTTTTTTAAAAAAAAGAGTCGTAGCACCTCTCACGTGCCTGTTGGTGTGTGACTACACTTATTGTGTCATGTGGCAACTCGGGGGTGTATTAAAACCCAGTTAGCTAAGCTTAGGGGTGTCTTGAAGTGCAGCAATAGTTTGGGGACTGAAGTTGCAATTCGTGCCAAGTTTAGGGGTGTTTTAGTTACTTCAGCCATTTTTTAAAAAGCTCAACAAAACCCGTTGGTGATCTTCAATTTTTATTTTTAGTTGTGTGCTCATACAACAACAACAACATTCCCAATGAAATCCCACAATGTGAGGTCTGGGGAGGATAGAATATACGCAGACCTTACCTCTACCTTGGGAGGTAGAGAGGTTGTTTCCAAAAGACCCTCGGCTCAAGAGGAAGCATGACAAAATAACGAAAGCAAATAAGCCATGATAAAGCAATCTGAAAGAAGGAGCAATAGCTACCACATATAAATAAGATAATCGAAGTATAAGAAACAACAGATAGTAGCAGAAATCAAAGGACAAGAAACTATAGAGCAATGCTACGAGTACTAATAGGAAAGGGTAAGCGGGACTAGCTACCTACTAGCCTTATAACCTAATCTAGGTCCTCCATAACATCCTATGTAAGTTCATGTCCACGGTAACCTGGAATTGCGTCATGCCCTATCTAATCACCTCTCCCCAATATTTCTTCGTCCTACCTCTACCTCTCCGAAAACCGTCCATACCCAAGCTCTCACACCTCCGCATTGGGGAATCCGTGTCTCACAATCTATTGCAATACAAATGAGAAGGAGGAAGAGGAAAAGAAGAAAATAAAGCAAAAGGAGGAAGAAGGAAATGAAAAATGAGAAGAATGAGCAGGGGCGGATTTACCTTGGCTCGATGGCTATCACGTGACACTACTTCGTCGATTTTTTATTAGATATACATATATAAATAATAAATAGAGCAATAGAAATACTAAAAGGGCACTACTTTTAAATAAAATTGTGCAATGGGTTGGTGGTTGGCGCTCCAGCTTTGTGTGAGAGGTCGCAGGTTCAAATTTGCTTGGCCTCATTTTTTCTCTTACACTTTCATTTAAATTCTAAAAGATACTGAAACTTAAATAAAACCTCCGTGCATTTGCAACTGAGAACAGGAAAGAAGAAAAGTTCTGGCGATTGTGTAATGTCATGATTCTTTTGCATTAGTTTTTTAACATAAACGAAAATTAAACACGTCATCTGGTAGGAATTCTTGGAAGTATTTGCTACAAGACATAGGATTAAGGGTGTCAAAGGAACCCATTGGGCTGAAATAAGCTGAGTCCATTTTTGTAAATCACCCCATCCATCAAACCCCACAATAAGCCTTGAGACTACCATGGCCTGCTTTTTGGCCAGCCTCTGATTTAAAGAATTGAACATATTTAATACCATCAAATGGCTTGTAAACCAAAGGGTGCTCTTCATCTACAAGCTCTCCTGGGGCTTTCACAAGATAGCCTTCTTTGGGAAATGTAAAAAGTCCTATAGAGAACCTTTCTTGATCCTTCCCAGACATCAATACTCTATGAATGGGAGCATGCAATCTACCATTAGTCCATGCCTGCAAGAATATTTCGAAATGCTAGTAAAAGTATGCTGATTAGTTGCCCATAAATATTTGAATATTGCCAAAAAATAATAATTACAAAGGTAACTCCTATTTCGATAATATCTGATAATAAGATATTTAGCATTCTTAGGTATTGTATGTATTTAATAAGGATTTAAGTTATATACACAATGAAATTGTAATGAATATTTTGCACCATTAATGTAATAGAACTTGTTATAATAGGTTATTTATAATTTACTTTAGTTTACCGATTGTAATGCTAGAATTATCTATAATTATCTTTTAAATGACCTTATAAAATATTTTTTACATCATAACAGACACACAAAAACTTAAACTCGTCTAATAGAAATACGATTTGAGCAATACAGTCTTCTTAAAGTAAAAGTATCATACAACTCCTTGAATAACTTCTTTTTTATGATGAATGTAGTTCCTTGACTTTGAATTATGTATCATTTAATTAGTTAGTACTTACGAGATAAAGAACAAACATAAACATGTTAAGATCTTTATTTGCCCAAACGATGGATAAAATGCTAGTAAAGTCCCAAATTGAAAATATTTTGAAGTAAAATTTCATTCCCAACAGGTTAGCCCTCTTTTCTTATTTCACTTACTCATTTAAAGATATTTCCCAAGGAGGTCCAGAGAAAATATTTTAGAGGAGGTCCAGAGAAAATATTTTAGAGAGCACAGAATATAACCACATGTACCTAATATAGCAAGATAAATGTAACAAAATGTAACTAAGTCCAAAAAAGAATATGAAACATGTACCTCAAAAACATCTCCAATAAGGACTAGAAAAGAATTAGGTGAGAACTCAACATCAACCCACTGCCCATTCTCCCTCTGCATCTGCAATCCATTTACTTGAATCTGGAATAAAATAGTTAGAATGCTTTTATCTGTGTGTGGAGCCAATCCAATTCCACTCTCATCCCTTGTAGGTTTTCTATACTTGTTGACAATGAGTACATAGTTTGATGATTCATTCTGCTCCTCAATGTACTTCTCCAACCCCAAACTCTCCACAACCATTCTTCTTATTGTCTTTTCTAACATTGATAATTGCTTTGAGAAGGAATGTACCATAACGCTGTGAATTCGACAAAAAATTATAAAAGAAGTAAGTTTCATGAGACACAACTGAAATACCTACTTTGTAACAAGGCTTGGGTTGAAAAACATAAAGGTTGAGTGTAGGGATAAATCAATATATTGGTAAACTTAACTTCAAAAAACAAGATAAATAAATATAGTTTTAAGCTTAATTTCAAAAAAATATACTATCGAATTTTACCAATTGATTAGAAATCATATTTTAAGTCCCATAATTTCCTAAATTTTAACTTTTGAAATGTCAAGTTTCCCCTCATTATAAAAGAAACACGATCAAACAGAGTCAGTATCCTAACATTAAAAAAGAATTTAAAGAATATGGTATCAACTTAACATACCAAAATGTAGGTTTCCCATTTGGCCAGAAAAGATTAGCAAATTTTTCAGCAACTCCAGGAGAAAGAACATCCTGAATTGTCAATCTCTCATAGAGAGGTAATGCTGGATTTTGGCCAAGGTAACCAAACATGGTAGAAGATCTACTCATTTTTAATTCTAATGGTAAGTTGAAAATCTCTTTCATCTCTTCATGTAAGACTTTTGGTTGAACCTTATCAAACAAAACCTCAAAACAGCCATATTCTTGCAAGGCTTTGAAAACTTCATCTCTCAATGAATACCATTCAAGTGTTCCTGGTTTTAGCTCTACCTGGCAGAAATCTAAAGTTGGAAGCTTGAAAGAATCTCCCATGTTTCGAAACAACTAAAAATCCAAGAATTAGTTACGGACAAATTCTAGCTTATAACAGCAAAAACGGTCACTAATTCTATTTAATGATGGATTATCAAAACCTATTATTATCTATGAGCAATTTAGCCGCGGATTTGCAACGAAATTCGTGGCTAATTTCAGTTTTTCTCGCAGTAGTTTCTCCGGTATGTTTTTACTTCTTTTTCTTCCTCTTCAACTTTTCCCTCTTCTTCTTGTTTCTTGTTTTCCCTAGTTTTACAAGGGCTTTATAGGATAGCTGGCATATGTTTGTTGAGAAAACGACAAAAATGGTCCTTTATGTTTGAGGATATGTTTAAAGTAGTCCCTTAAATATGTACTAAACAATTTTGGTCCTTTAAGTTTGCTAAAAGTTAGCATTTTTTGTCTCCTCAAATATTTACCAGTATCTAGCTGTTAGATTTGAGGGTAGTATGATAAAGAAAGAAAATTAGCAGGAATTCACCTTTAGACGTATAATGTTTTGTCATTTCTGTTATTTTTTATTTAAATCTAGAGTTTGATGCAGTTTTTTGAGGTGTAATTTTTTTTCTATATTTTATATCTTTTTGCGTATAATGCCGGCTTTTATGCTGCATATTTTAGAATTTAATGGGAATTTCTTGATGGTTATGGTTAAAAACAATTCTATGGGTTTTGTCAATCTAACAAAACATATATTGTTAAATATTAAACAAAAACTCAAAATGTTAAATTTTGACATAAAGGACCAAAACTATTCAATCCATACTTGAATGATTAATTTGAACAAACCTCAAACATAAGTGACCGGTTTTGTCATTTTATCTGTATTTGTTCAAAACGTTTTTGAGAAAACATCCAAGTAGAATTTGTCCTTCGGCGTATGGATTCGGTAAATAGATAAGGACAAAGGAAAAAAGAACGCCGATTCTATAGTGTATAAAAAATAAGGAACAGGATCAATTTTACACAAGGATAAGACGCAACAAAATGATCAAGGAGTTTGCTGTTTATTTTTTTTTGTTACACTAAGTAATTATCAAAAAATATTGTTAAGAAATGTTAGTTTAGTTTAAAATATTGTTAACTTAAATAAATATTAGATTGTTAGTTTAATATTTCTTGGTTATTGAATCTAAAGAGTTGTTAAATTATTAGTTTAGGTTTTGAATAATAAAGAATTATTAGAATTTCCTGAACTTAACTCACAAGAATAGTTTGGCACTTCTTTACTAAACATAATCCTTATTTGGAAACCTATAGGAAAGGGAAGATACATGAAAACATAGTAAGGATAGCGCCATTTTATCTAACAATTTAAGAGAAAGGCCAAAAAAATGGTGAAATTTAAAAATATAGGATGATAATAAATTCAAGAATGCAAATGGCCTGCACAACCGGCAAAGGCCAATTGAGTTGGATAAATTGGCAAAACCCACTTTTTAGACGGCTAATAAAAGAATAGCTGAAGGTAAATTATACTCTTTCGGGTCCATATTGTATAGTGCTAGTATTCAGAGTCCGCAACTTAAATGACCCAAAAAGTGAATTTGGGTACCAAAGTAACGCATTTTAAAAAAAGTTACCAAAGTACCTTTTGCGCACTAAATTAGTGCGCAAAAGGGCTTTAATAAATGACCCACCATCTTCCCCACCCCGATCGCCCCCCACCCCCCAACACCCTCTTTTTTTTTTTTTTTTTTTTTAAAAGGGCCATTAACAACCAAAACCCGTGGTCCCACATTCAAAAAACATCGTTTTCTTGTTATTTTTTTTACCCGAAAGTCAATATTAACTAGATATTCGATCGAAAAACAGTTTAAAACTTGGATTTCGAAATAAAGCGGCGCAGAACTCGATTTCAAAAACTCAAAACAACCTTTAATCTAGGTATTTTACTGTGAATTTTCTATTATATTGTTAAATATATTATTAACCTAAGCATGATTAATGTTTAATAGTTGCGGATTTGGAAAAAAAAAAAAAAACGCAATAGGGGGCTGTCCATTGCGATCAGCCCCTTTTTTTCGTTTTTTAATTTAATTTTTTGTTAATTGTTTGATTAGCTAATTGTTAATTATTTGTTAATGATGTGTTAATATTTAATTATTTTTTAATTGTTTGATTAGCTAATTGTTAATTATTTGCTAATGATATGTTAATGTTTAATTTTTTGTTAATGTTTGTTAATTGTTTGATTATAGGAAAATATACTAATCTCTTAATAATATCTTTATTTGTTAATTTATTTATTTGTTAATTTTTTTAATCCATTTTAATTATTAATGTGCTAATTAGTTCTCTAATTTATGTATTAATGTGCTAATTAGTGGCCTAATTAATTATCAATTGTTAATTAGAAATAGTTAAACCTTAATATCCTTAAAATTATATTTGTTAGTTAATTGTAGTTAATCCTTAGTTTAGGATTGAACATCCTTAGTTTAACATTAAAAATATCATTAATATAATATTAGTTAGTTAATTGTAGTTAGTATAATAATTAATTAACAATTATTAATTCACAAATTTAGATAGTTAATATAATTTCCCGTTAAAGGATTAGTTAGTTAGTATAATTTTTCGATAAAAGATTACATAATTAATATTACATGTTAATGATCAATTAAAAATTATTAATACAGATACGACACCTCCATGGATCCTAACCCTCTTCATCCGAGGCCCTTCAGTGCATCAGTACTTTATCTACAGGAAAATCATAGGTCCCAGCTATTATGGAATGGAGAGATACATTCTAGTACATTGTTCCATCCCCGTAGGATATAACATGCGTGGGATCTTGTGGGGGCTCGGCCCCCATATCGTCGCATATTAGATATACTTTATCAGGGCGGTATCTATCATTGCGTCGCTGTTGGTCTGGTAAAACAGGATAGGGCTCTTGTGACGGCCATGATTGAGCGATGGCGACCGGAGACCCACACATTTCATCTCCGTACTGGTGAGGCCACTATCACGCTTGAGGATGTGGAGGTCATATATGGTCTACGGGTAGATGGACGCCCATTATATATTGAGGAGCATCAGCAGCCCAGATGGTATCGGCAGGAGTTGACTAGGCTCACTGGTTTCGTGCCGGAGGAGGGTGATTTCTGGGGACAGACTCGGGTGTCGTTGGTTTCCATTTGTACTCTTGCGCCTCATAGATATCCAGCATCCTATTACAGAGGACACACCTTAGGTGGATGTCGATCGTCGTGCCCGTCTATACTTACTCATCATATTCGGGGGCATCTTGTTCCTGAACATATCAGGTTCCCATATGAGTTTATGGTATTTGCTATATATGGACGATGTGGGCGAGTTGAGATGTTATAGTTGGGGAGCTACTACTCTGGCTTACTTGTATCGATCATTATGTCGAGCGTCTGTAGACGAGCGTGTGGATGTCGGCGGATTTCACGCGCTCCTCTTGGTAATATATTTAAAAGTGTGTAATTTTATTCTAAATATAGCTTTTTGAAACCACGACTAATAAAATATTTTCTTTAATAACCCTTTCAGACATGGGTGTGGTCTAGGATAAGGCCTTTTCAGCCTGTAACTGCGCACCCTCAATCGGACTTTATTGCTGAGGGAATGGCCTACGCGAGGAGATGGAAGGGAGGCGTAATCCGAGATGTGGATATGCACAACAGACTTCTTCCGTTCAGGGATCAGCTAGATCGTATGATGGCGGACATGGTAGGTTATTATCTTATTTTTTTTAATATTCTTGTCTTGTATTGCTTACTAATTCATTTTTTTTACAGTTTTTTATATGGAGGCCGTATGATCAGATTTTTGATCAGTTGCCGATTTTTTGTAGGGCTGGTGAGCTCATGTGGAGGTCGCAGTGTCCGTTGATACACATGGATATCGTTGAGGATCACACACCCCAACGCGTCTTACGATAGTTTGGGCTTGTACAGAATATACTGAGCCGGCTGATTGGGAGCACGACCACTATACGCGGGACGAGCGTGCGGTCGTCGATGCTGCATTCCTGGCCTTTATGCAGGCGCAGCTCCAACGTTGGGATCATATGATGGGGTCGCTAGCTGTAGTCGGACATACGACTCCTATCCTCGAGTACATGGAGTGGTACCGACAGATCACACGCAGCCTGATTGGCAACCCCGCGGCGCACGAAGAGGACCGAGGATATGCAGCACTCGCGGGACAGTATGAGGCGTTGGTAAATTTACCCTACTTAAATGTCACACCTCGAAAAATTTCCCGTCATTAGGCAGTGAATAGACGAGCAAGGGGTATGATGTATACGAGGTTTGGACAAGTAAGGAATAGTATTGGATGATCCTAATTAAGATTTCCAAAGACATTCGAGTTAAGGAAAGAAAGTTGTTAAGGGAAGTGAGTCGCAAGTCGAGCGTAACGGATAAGAATTACGAGTATTAAGTTAATGATGTCTTAATGACCCTTTGAGGAAGAGTTATAACGTCCCTTGGAATGGTATTGAAGTAAGGAACAAGTGTTAAGAAGGTTCCATAAGGATTGGAGATCAAACGAGTCGACGAAACAACTCTCGGAAAACTGGGCAAACATATGGCCAGACATACTGGCCGTATAAAACCTACGGACTGTATGTCCAGCCGTAGATCCAGCCCAGAATAACATATTCTACTGGACCAAATATACGGTCCAACATACGGTCAGTAGATTTTATACGGACCGTATGTTGGTCCGTATATTTCAATCGGGACTGAAGTGTATTTTATATAAGGGACCATTTTTCATTTCCATTTCATTTCATCTCCCACCTCCACACTTCAAGAAACCTCTAGAGTGTTCCAAACACTTCATCCATGAGAAATCCATAGAAATCAAAGATCATCAACAAGAAATCAAGTGAACCAAGTGAAGGAGACCCATAAAAAATCATCCAAATCAAGAAAACCCAAGAGAGATGAAATAGGGTTTTGGTGCAAGAAGTGTAATATCATCCAAAGCTTGTTCCTCCATTACTTAAGGTAAGTTTCATGACCTATTCATGCTAGTTGAAGTATTAATAAGTTAGAACACATGAATTGCAGAAGTGTATAGCAACTGGGTCATCAAAGGGATGAATAATGTCATTTTGAAATAGTGCTTGGATTGAATCATGAAAGTGGATATGTTGATGTTATAAATGCGTTATAAATGACTTTTAGAACATGAAATAAGCATTGGATATGAAAGAATGTGATAGTGAACTTTAGTCATAAATTATGGAGAATTTGGGATGAAATTGAGAAATGCGAATCACATAAATGAATGACGATTGTTGTTAGTGATATTGTGATGGTTGTTATGAATGTTGGGAGTTGATATGGAATATGGAGGAAAGTAGTATAAACAAAGTAAATGCTGCCCAAATTTCTATAGCTTTAGTAAGTATGTTTCCACGATGATATAGCTAATGTCGATACGAATTATCTTGAAGGTATAGCGAGTGCATTAAAGGAGAACGAGCAAGCGATAGGATAGCTAAACGATAAAGGTATGTGAGGCTAGTCCTTTCTTTCTACGGCATGAGTCCTATGGCATGATTTCCTCTTTCTTATGAATGTTCCTTCTTCAAGAAGATGATGAGCCCTTGTTCATGAATAGTCATACGAAATAAGAGATATGTTACGAGTATGCTAACGTTAATGACAAGCTAAGTCTAGAGATGCTATAGTCTATGATATGATGCTCCTATTAAGCTAATGAAGCTATCCATAGTTCATTGATGTTGATCATTACATACACTCACCTTATGTTTGTTCCTTCAAGGTGAGGCAGAATACTTATGAATGCTCATAATGACATCGGGGGTTCACGACCTTACGTCACCCCGATAGAGTATGATTATCTATGAGTCTCTATGCATGTATTGCCATAAGTATGTTATGATACGCATATTATGATAAGCATGTATGATAAGTATACAATGATGAGCATGATATGATGAGTGCATGATGATATTACACCGCGCCTAGTTGGCCAGGCAGTCATCGCCAAGGCGGGCAGCTATACACACCATGGCCAGATGGTATGGGCAGACACCACTAGTGGGCGGCATGAGAGGATACCCCGGACGCGGGAGGCCTGGACGCAGGCTAATGCTGATGCTATTGCTAATGTTATCGATTATCACACCGCACCTATATGTTCGGGAAGTTATACATTTATACATTTATACATTATGCACAGGTGATATGATGATGAGTATGAAAGTAAGTCAGCATGCAGTACTTCCTTTATGATTCAGTCAGTTACAGATTGCTCCTTATTGATGCCTCCTTATTTCATTGATATCTTATTATGGTTTATGCCTTACATACTCAGTACAATATTCGTACTGACGTCCTTCTCTTCGGACGCTGTGTTCATGCCCACAGGTAGACAGGGAGGTGACCCAGACTCATAGGAGCTAGCAGCTGATCTGAGAGCACTCCATTGTCTTTCGGAGGTGCCATTGATTATTCTTTTGGTACATATATGTATATATCCATGATTGGGCACGACAGGGTCTTGTCCCGTTCATATGTCTAGTACTCTAGTAGAGGCTCGTAGATACGCAGTGTGGGTAGTATGGTCCCATGGTCTGTATGTATATGCATGTATGTAAAATTTTGATAGCCGAAGGGCTTATGGTTATAAAAGTGATTATGTTTCAAATGATGACATATTTTCATGAACTTGAGCAAGTATTATGAATGAGAGCATATAGATAACGGAATGAGTGGTGTTCGGTGGTCAGCCCCGGATACCCGTCATGGCCCGTAGCTCGGGTCGTGACATTAAACCTAATTAATCATCTTATATATTACGTTACAAATTTATTCAATCCTTAATATTTGCCATCAAAAGCAGCTGCGGACCGTATAGACGATGCGCTGGGAGAGCATGGCCCATATGCATTCCCTCGAGACAGCAGGATACGTAGCCTAGATGGGTGGTATGCAATAATCACAAGAGCTCGGACGTATCCATGAGCATGTTCCAGATATTTCGTATCAGGCCCCTGCAGCACGTGGTCGTGGTCGTGCTTGTGAAGGCGGTGGTGATAGAGGTGGTGGAGCTAGAGGGGCTAGTAGCCGAGGGGGTGGGGCCAGAGGGGCTGGTGGCCGAAGTGGTAGGGACAGAAGAGGTGGGGCTACAAAGGCTGGTGGCCGAGGGGGTGGCGGTGGAGGCCTTCGTCTAGTAGATGAGCCTGACGAGCATGCTACCATTCCCACTCCAACCTATATAACATCCGTCGACTTTAGAGCGTCCGTCGACTTCAGAGCACCCGTCAACTTCTTACCCACCGTCGACACCTCTATATACGCCGGAGGAGCTATTTTTCAGAGCACCTAGAGTGGCCATCATTAGAGGCATACCATGCACAGCCGCCAGTTCGTCATCCACAGGGTGAGCGGCCAGTTCGTGATCTACAGGGTGGCAGGGAGGGCGGAATACGACTTCACATTCCTGGACTTCGGCAGCTGGAGGCAAGATGTAAGTGCTTGAAACAATTATTTTAACAAATTAAAATACTTATACTAATTATTATCTAATTTTCCATTTCTTAGGATCCTGCTCTGGCACCATCTACATCTCCGGCTCCGGGCCCGCTCAGGAGCCCGCTCGGGAGACCACTGAGGAGCCGACTCGAGAGACCACTGAGGAGCTGGCTCGGGAGACCGCTGAAGAGCCATCTCAAGAGCCCGTCGACACACATGTTTGATTTTTACAAAAAGATAATGTATTGATTAAATCTAAATTATAATTAGGTTTTTAATTGTTTATATGTTACTTCAGGTTTAGTTTAGAATACTAAACTAAATTGTTTATATGTTATTTCAGGTTAATTCTTCTGCGCCTGTGGACCCGTCTCCAATACCAGCACCATCTACATCTCCGGCTCCGGGACCCGCTTAGGTGCCCGCTTAGGAGCCCGCTCGGGAGACAGCTGAGGAGCCCGCTCGGGGGCCCTCTCATCATCCATCTCAAGAGCCCGTCGACACACAGGTTTATTTTTGTTACAAAAAAATAATGTATTAATTAAATCTAAATTATAATTAGGTTTTTAATTGTTTATATGTTATTTCAGGTTTAGTTTAGAATAAATCTAAACTAAATTATTTATATGTTATTTCAGGTTCATTCTTTTGCGCTTGTGGACCCGTCTCCAACTGAGATTGACCCATCTTCTGATGCTGATGAGATTCCGACCATACAAATCCGGCCCACAAGAAGCATGTTATGCTCAAGGGCGCAAGAAAGGGAAGGATGGATGATCATAACATAGAGCATCCTATTATTAAGAAGAAAAACGGGGATGGAGATGATGGTAAGGGTGGTGGGGGTGGTGGGGATCGCCTTATGCCTAGGGTTACTCTAAAGGCTCCCACATGTGGGACCTAAGGAAGAAGGTGGATGAAGATTGTGTATATGTAAATAAATTGTACATTTTATGTTAATATTATATTTTTACTGGTATTATTTTCCTAGTGATAATTAGTTATCTTAGTCTTTGTTATCGTTTATTAATAACTCGTGCGACGTCCTAAATTAATTATGAAAAAAATCTCCACATATTCGAAATAAAGTAATGCCTTGACTAAATAATAAAACGCTTAAATCAAAACCTTATAAAATAAAACACTTAAACCTAAAGATAACAAGTTTCCAAACAAACAAAACTTACTTCGGGGCACTATACAACCCCAAAAACGACGATCCAAACGTTTACATATACTTGATATATTGAGCCTACATTATTGTTCGCAGAAAAAGATATCAGGTTCTATATAAAATATTGATATTCCGGCGTTTTGAAACAAGATTAATCTTTGGTCAAAGTATGAAAAAAACGTGAAATTTCAAAACTTTGAAGTTGCACAAGTGTGGATCATTTATTGAAGCCCTTTTGGGCGCAAAGGGTAACTTTTTTTTTTTTTTTATTGCGTTATTTTAGTACCCAAACCCACTTTTTGGGTCATTTAAGTTGCGGACTCCAAGTATTCATACCCGCGCGATGCGCGATTGATATCGAAGAAAATTAATCATAAAATATTATTTCTTATTTGTTTGATCTAGTGAAATTTAATTTTGTTATATTGACATATTATATTTACACCACATAAATTGCATCCAATTCACTAATCTTTTCAACTTCTTTAATAAATCATTCCACATCTATCTAAGCAAATAATATCTATTTTAGAAATATGCGTATATAAAATTACTTAATGAATCCATACGATTGTCATAGCCATACAAATTATCCCAGAGAGATGATAAAAGCAAATAGGACGTAACATAAACATGATTTTAGTTTTATTGAAAATATATCCAAAATCAGCAACCAAAAAAAAAGGTTACCCCATATGTACCCGTAAGTAAAATTTTAAGGAGTTATACTCAGTTACAAAAAGGTTTAGGAGATATAAATCAAAATTTGATTAAAAAATTCTATAAAAATATAGCCAAAATCTACAAAAAAATAAATTACCCCGTATGTGATGTTACCAAAATCTTAAGAGATATAATCCATTTTTAATTTTAATGTCATTAAAAATCCATTAGAAGATAGCCAAAATCTGTTAAAAAAATAAGTTAGTGCATACGTCGAAGTTGTATTTGTTTTTAATTCAACATCGTTGTTATTAGGTTTTACTGGATATGAAACTTTAAATATTCAATACTAATTTCTTTTTCCTTTCAAAATTCTTTTTAACATTGTACTAATATTTTGCTTAAATTTAAATAGCTTTATCATTTAATTCAAATTCAAAAGTTTCTCTCGGTTTCTAAATCAAACTCAAATCACTTTTTTTTTTTCGTTTTATTAGCAATTTTAATTTATACTTTTGAATTTTATATTTTATCGAAAACTTAAACTTGGTATTTTGTGGTTTGCTTTTTTGACAAATAAACTATGCCTCAATTTCAGAGTGTGGACTTGACGTCGACTATTTTTACAATCAAAGTAGAATATATTAATAGCATTTTTACACAAATCATAAATATCTAATAACATAACTCTCAAGGAAGAGAAAAACTTGGCAGTAATCATTTGTCAAAGACTGTTCAGATCGAATAATCTGATGAATTTCAGTATTCGTTAATTCGTAAACTATGTAAATATCGTTGAAAGCTTCTTTCTTTGGCGGTTTTATGAGACCTTTGCGTGAGATAATCTGGAAATTTAACAAAACACAAAAACTAATCTGCAATGACAAATCAAATTCATTCACGCATTAATCATTTTAATCCAGCTACATTTTCTTGATTCATCTTGATCAATGTCCTCTTCGCATCAATTCTATTATCAAATGGATTTTCTATTTTCTTAATCCCAACTTCCTCGGGGGTCTCTAAATTTACAACAGTACTCAAATAGCAGAAAATAAGAAATGATTACTCCATCATATAAACTTCCAAAACATGGCCAAAATGAGCAAAAATAATCAGGTATCAAATTTTACTGAATATGAATAAATTTTATATATTCAATATTAATTTCTTTTTCTTTTCAAAATTCTTTTTAACATTGTCTTAATATTTTCCCAAAATTGAAATAGTTTTATCCTTTAATTCAAATTAAAGTTTAAATTTTAAAAATCAAAAGTTTTTTCTCAGTTCAAGCTCAAACTAAAAGCAGTATTGTATATTGTCATGTGGGTTAAGCGTTTTTCATCATTTACATGGACATAACAACTAATTTAACTGAGAACACAAAATGTCTTGAACCCAAAAACAAATTAATAAAGAAATAAAGATTATCCATTACCTTAAGGAGTGAAGAACACTTTTTGTATTTCGTAGATTAGCACACACTATCTCCCAAGTACCAACACTCAAATAAAGCTAAACAGAGGAGTTAGAAAGAAAAAAAAAAATTCGAAATGTTCAAAAGGCATGAAGGAAAGAAAAAAGAAAAGAAAAAAAAACAAAGCAAAAAAAGATAAAAGAAAACAACAGTGATGTGTAAAAATGGATTAAGAAGAAAGAGTTACCTTCGCTCAAGGATGAAACGATCGGCAATTTTAATTATTTTTAATTTTACACTTAGGCAGTTTTTGAATTGGTATATTTTAGTTTTTAAAATTTTGTCTTTTCTTCTTCATTTT
The DNA here is from genome assembly GCF_029784015.1 of Lycium ferocissimum. NCBI lineage: Eukaryota > Viridiplantae > Streptophyta > Magnoliopsida > Solanales > Solanaceae > Lycium > Lycium ferocissimum. The sequence continues at coordinate 47,200 of NW_026716883.1, read as the reverse complement.
TTTTTTTTTGTCTTTTTTATTTTATTATTAAATACGATTTTTTTTGGTGATGACACTTGTCATCCTATCATGTTTTTGCCTCTCCTATTCTATAGAGATAGATTTGTAGCTTTTACAGTTATTAATTTATGTATTTTATATAATCAAGAAGGTAATAATTTTTTTTTTTCAAATTTACCGTTATTTAGAAAAATAATGTCACGACCCTAATCACAGTTGTGATGGCACCCACACTAACCCCCCTGGTGGGCATACCATCCCCTTATTCCAATTTCTTAAACAAATACAAATCAACATAAATAACAAGAACAATCATTAATAAGTCTAAGTCATAACATAAATACTAAAAATGCGGAAAATACCAAGTCATAATACATCCCCCAAGAAAGCGAAGTCACAGTACAAGAACGACTATCCAAAATGACGTCTAAGGGTAATACATAAGTTTGAATACATGAAAACACTATCTAAAGAAATGAGTGACAGACAATAATAAGATGGACTCCAGGGCTGCAGGCAGGCAGGTAGCTCACCCTCGAAATCTCGTCAAGAACAGCCTCAGGGCTAGAAGCGCGGTCTCGAAGAGGATCCTGGCTCAAACTCTGCACTTAGAAAAAAGTGCAGCAAGAGTAGTATCAGTACACACACGTACCTGTAAGCATCATAGGCCGACTGGGATTAGTTCACGCATACGAAAATGTAAAATCAACAAGTCAGCAGATAGCCAAACAATAACCGACAAAAGTTACAAATATCACAAGTCAAGTCAAACCTAAGGTTAAGCTCCACACGCAAGTCTGCCAACTCCTCAATAATTCCTCAAGTAAATACAACACGAGCATAGCCGACAATCCAGTTGATCGATGTATGATATGATAATGAGACATGTAATGCAAATGAGATGGATGTCGTGAAATGCAAATGCCAATAACTCAAGCCTGTACATACATGCTATAGACGGAATCTCGACGTCTCAATAGTCATGACCCGTGGGGGACCCGCGAAGTCCATGTATCGTCATTGTACCGCCTAACATTACTCCCATACTGTGACCTTGCTACTGTGCGTCTGCATATACCTCGGATCGATAACAATATCAATATACTTTTATCTTTCTCTTTCTTTCTTTCAAACGTTTCCATAACCTTTCTCCATCAATCATATCCACAATTCCTTCATCAACTGTTTCCCACAACATTTCCATCATGTGTGAATGCATGTATGCAAGAATGAGAAATCAACGTAATCAATGACAATGAATGTACTATGGAGATCACAAAGCACCATAAACCAATCAATTCTTGCATAAATCATTAGTAGCCATGGAAACGTATCAAATATCAAGTATCAACTACTACACAGGAGTAGATCACATCCCACAACTCCAAATCACAAAATCAAATAGCCCACATGTCAATCAATGCATAAATAGTGGCAACAAGCCCACATAATCAGAAATCATACCAACCTAATTGAATATCCATCCAACATCATGTCCGAAGACTTATCATGCTTTCCCCGTCAATACTACGCAATCTTATACGAATCGCTAATCAAATTCTAACTAGAGTAAGCCATAACCTACCTCGATGCCAAGCACGAACCTCAAACTGTCAGACTTAGGCCTTCCCCTTCCGGAGTGCTTTCGAATGCTCGAAGTCTAAAAATTTAACATTCTACATTAGATACGAATCCAATAATATAAATATTGCTTTACATTTAGAAAACCTCAAAATAGTCCTAAAGCTGACTACGACCTTACAAGGGTGAAATGAGAAATTATAGGTTAGAAAAGGTCTGTCACGCCCCGAACCATGGCCTGGATGTAACACGGCACTCGGTGCCTTGCTGCATATGACCAAGCAAACCACATGGCTTGTTGAGTCAACATGAAATGTATACTGATGCGAAATATAAATTAAACATGCATGGTTTGTGAAAAACATGGAATCAATAGTCATAAGCCTGAAAATATATTATATCATGAATGCGGAAATAAAATATAGGGGTGTAGCCAACAAGGCTAACCCAACTGAATATCTGACATGACATAACTGACTAGTCTATGAAACCTCGGACATGAGTCTGACTGCTAAACTGTTTACCGGGACAAGGTCCCCGACATACCTTAACTGCATAACTAACATGAAAGTAAAATAAAGATAACACCCCGAATAGAATGGGGCTCACCAATAGTTGATACGAGCAAAGTCCTAACGAGCTGATCTGTCGTCCTATAAATTTAAATCATGAAATGCAGGCCCCAGGCAATAAAAAGGGACGTCAGTACACTCGAATTGTACTGGTATGTAATGTAACTGAATGAATTAACAAAGCATGGCACATGAAAGAATAATAGTTGTAACTGAAACTAAATGAAAGAACTGTAAGTGGGGTGCTCAAGCAATGGGTAGCCCAATGCAATAACATGGATACATGAAGGAATCTGAAATTGAAACTGCAAGCTGGACATAAACATGAACCTCATAAATCGGCATGGTTATACTGTAACATGAGTAAAACATTTTTAGTGCTTATATATATATATATATATATATATATATATATATATATATATATATATATATATATAGGAGACCCTTAGTATAACCGACAACATGGAATCACCACGTGAAGCGTGGAGTCTGGTACCTGGCCTGACCAGCAGAGCAATCCCATACCTTGCCAGGGTATGAGACATGAGCATGACGTGAAAATGGATTCAATTCAACTGTCTGAAGGTGTCGTCCTAATCTGGGCGGATCGACCCTTACCCAACACTGGCAAGCTTTCTCAGTATATTTAAGCTATTCCCAAAAACATGGACATGAACATGCTTATAGTTGGCTTAACAACCCATGGTTTTCTTGATATGACTTGTAACATGGTTCATAAACATGGCTTATATACTTGATTCATAAACATGGCTTGGTAACATGGTTTGTGAGTATAATATCGTATAAACATAAGTATATAGTATAACTTGCATGAAAACATGGATATCATATAGACTTTCATGAAAATAAGCATTATAGTTCATATCTTGCATCTAAGAACCCATGGAATGCAAAGTATGGGTTTTCATGGATTACGAACAGATTCTCAATAACCAGAATGGAATATTAAGAACACAATAACGAATTAATAATACAAACATGGTACATTGTGGTACATGTACTTAGGGTTATCATGAATGAGTCTAGAACCCTAGTTTTTGATGAACTTTCGTATAATCATGGAAGAACGTGGCATGGGGAAGAACAATGATGTTCCTACACGTAGATAGAAACCCTACATACCTGTTAATGCTCTAAAACTTGTAACTAATGGTCTGAACTTGAGAAGAATCCCAAAAGCTTTAATCTTGAATCCTTGTGATGGGATTTCTTGATAACCCTAGGTTAGGAATGATGATTTTCTTATTAGATTGCGTGAATACGTGTTAGAATTGACTTGGAATGACTTACCTTAATGTCTTGGATTGATGGGAGAAGAGAAACTTCGTTCTAGGACTTGAAGACTGTGAAAAGTGAAAATAAAACTGATCCTACATATTTATACAATTCACTGAAACAGGAAAAGTACGGGTATAATGTACAGTCCATACAATATTGTACGTCCCGTACATTGTGGGCGTACCTCGTATGCCAATTTTCAGAGCCTATGATTTTTGTCATAAAGGGTACGAGACAACAGTACGTCTCGTACATCTAGCCTATACCTGGAATGTCAAATTCCAGTGCCTTTTGATTTTCCCCATGCAGTGGACAACTTAAAAGTACGACCCGTACAATTGACGTAACACGTACAATTACCGTTCCAAGGCCAATTCCAATCCCAACACTTCTCAATTTGGTTTCTAAATTCTGTATCATGAACGTAACTTAGTTTAAAGGTATGAGGTGTTACAATATCTCCCCTTTGGGATGATTATGGTTAAGAACGTTACTGAACATGGCTTGACTATGAGAACGTGAAGAAACATGACATGGAACATGGGAACTGAACTGACGTCTTTAGTGAAAACATGAACGCCAAAACATGGGACATAAGTATAGAGTACATGAACATGAACGTGAAACGCGAGGCATAAATACGTAAGGGACATAACATGGATGCATTTACCTTGAACGCTATCTGCTTGCTCTTCAAACAAATGAGGATATCTGGACTTCATGTCTTCTTCGGCTTTCCATGTAGCCTCTTCAACTTTCTGACTACTCCATAGGACCTTTACTGAGGCTACTTCCTTAGTTCTCAACTTGCGAACTTGACGATCCATAATTGTCACAGGGATCTCCTCTGAGGTTAGTCCATCCTTAACCGTTATAGTATCAGCAGGAACAACCAACGACGGGTCTTCCACACACTTTCTCAATATAGACACATGGAACACTGGATGAACTGCAGCCAGCTCTTATGGCAACTCAAGCTCATAAGCTACTTGACCGACCCTTCGCAGGATTCTACAAGGTCTAATATATCTGGGACTGAGTTTTCTTTTCTTGCCAAATCTCTTCACACCTTTCATAGGTGAAACCTTCAAGAGTGCTCAATCATTAACTTGAAACTCCAAGTCTCTACGCCGCACATCTGAGTAGGAATTTTGGCGACTCTGAGCCGTCCTTAAACGCTCTTGGATCAACTTGAATTTCCCATACCCAGATAAACTAAATTTGGTTCCAATAACTCAACACCTGCCAACTAATCAGAGCACGGCACAAGCCTCAAAGGGCATCATAATACGCATGACATGACATAACAAAGTAATTGAAACATGAACATGACCAACATGAACACTAAACTGACATGAATTTTTGGATAATAACTTTCATGAATCCACGTCTGACATGAACACATAGATACCGAAGTGAATGAATACATGAACACCATACACGGGACTCGAGAAAGAATTTGCAGGCACGAATGACAGGAGTACTGAAACATAAGCATAGACAAAACACGATTACATGGATGTGAGGGGCATGACATGAGACATGAATACTGGACGACGTGGATACATAGGTGTTGAATTGATAGGAGACTTGAATATGTGAATACATGGATATCATAACATGAAATCTGAATGCCGGAAACATGGGCTTTACAACAGGATATCTATATGTTGAGCGGAGATGGGATCTGAACACTTAGAGAGTTGATCATAGATGTTTATATATCACCACGACGGACATATGAGATAAGAGTACGACTTAGGCTTTGTCGATGCGAATGAGCCGGATATGAGTCATAGAATAAGAATGTGATCCTAGTACAATGCTCTCGCATAGACATGACATGAATATGTTGAATCTGAGTGAAATATTTCTAAAATAAGTACCATAAGGTACCTGAAAGGATCTCCTTTTGAAATTGGAATATACCTTACTTCGAACCTTACCTTGTTCGTTCTGAAATATACTTGTGAATATCTTGGCTTACCTTGCTTATTATCGTGAGCGGATCATAAAGGATCGGCAGAAAATGAAGCATCCGTACGAATCATATGAGACACTTCATTTTAGGGCATAAACATGACACGAGTACATTGAACATGAAGGACATAAAACAAAACATACGTACATGGAAACGTGATTAATATGGCATAAAACGTGAATACGTGAATAGCATGACATGGGGGCATGGGGACATGAGCAACATGGTGTTTACATGAGTACTTCGAAGCTGCTTACCCTAGCGTTTGAACATGAGTTTATGAGTACTGAAGTAAGAATAAGGCATAAGTGTGACTTAGATGGAGTACAATTTGTAGGCTTCACTCTTGGGTACTTAGAGACATAGGGCACGGATAGGGTATTACCTTTGGAACTTAGATATACTTACAGAATGGGACATGGTTCAACATAGCTTAATCTTATCACTGTGAGTCGACACCCTCGTTATAAAATAAGACTCATAAAGGAAGGGATTATAGGCATGAATACTTCGTGTATCAAGCACCTAAGCCATGAGTATAAAGTCGCTCTGTACGTGAAAAAGGCATAGGTACTTAGAAGCTGGAACATGGACATGGGCATAAAAGCACGATAGATACGTGTGACATAAATACGATTTTAGCTTTAGATATGAGCACAACCTGATGGGCAAAATATGAAAGAACACTTCTTTTGCATAGATCACTATCGTTATGAAGTCTTCATTCTTGTATCATAAACATGGAGTGTAAAGCACTAACATAGGCATGATATGGTACGTAAAGTATAAGTAGAGTATGTATGGGCATAAGTACCACCCAGTACGTGAATTACTCAAGAATTGGAAACGTAACATCACCTCGAACTTTTCTTTCTTGACATTTATCAATATATGGAACACATGATATACCTTGATACCTTGTTGTACCATCTCCCCCCTAGCTCAAGAGCTGATGTTTTAAGCCTGTGGATCCCTTAAGTCTAGCAATAAGTTGCCATCTGATCATTATTCTGATTCTGCCTCAAAGACTATCGCCATGAGACTTATCTTTTCATTCCCTTACCTACCTCCTCTATTATCCATCAATATAATCCTCTTAAGGCAATTCACTAACATCACACCCTCTAATGCTACGAAAAACACTTAAACAAGTTAGGACTATATCAAGAGACTCAACATCATCAAATCATGTCTTCTAGTCAAATACTAACTTTTAGCCATATACATAGTCACACTGAAATATGTCAACATCCTTGAAGGGAAAGATTAAAATACTCTACTCTAAACTTTTAATCATGAGATAGCCACTGAAACACAGTAGACTAAGGGGCAATACCAACTCGTGCATATCAAGAAGGGAAAACTGTCGGCATACCTACGACAACGTTTGGTAGCGCCTCTGAATCGTAACGACCTGTCATATCATGATAACTGTTACGGTTCACTTTTACGCAAGTGCATAAAAGCTACTACGTGGTTGTTAGTGCTGTAATGAATTTTTAATATTTTAGAGTCGCCACCTAATTTATTAAGGGAAATAAGGAAAACCGGGTAAAAGGGTTTATTCAAGCAAGAGAAAAATCCTTTTTAGTATCAGAGTTCGAGGTAAGGGTTCTGGTGATCCCCTAGGGAAGGTTTTAAGCACCCTAGTATTAAGGATCCGTAGAATACGGTTGACCTACGAGCTTCAATGTGTGATTATTGTGATTATTTGCTAAGATGTTTATGTTACTGCTAAATTGTCATGCTTAGTCATAAATTCAAAATTTTGGCAAAAAGTCACCTTGGAAAAGGGGGTTTTGGTTTCAAAAATCCGTGTAAGTGTTCAACTCACTTTATTGCCAAACCAAGACACACTTGAGATTTCTCCCAAGTTGAGTCACTACTATTTTGGTCCTAATAATATGAGTTTAGTACTTATAGAATTTTATTATATATATATGAAAATATGGAGTATATCTCCCTTTTGATAAGTATATATATATATATATATATATATATATATATATATATATATATATATATATATATAAATATAGAAATTTGAAAAGTTTTATTTAGCCCATGTTATTAATTGAAGCTCATACAAGTTAACTCATATTCATCCAAAGCCATCTTATCTTTGAATTTGGCCCAAGTATAATTATCTTTGTTTTTATCCCTTAAGTTTTGGGCTTTTGGCCCCAAAATCTGATTCCCTTGTTCTGAAAGTTAGCCCAAGTTTATATCGAAAATCTTTTGTTGTTTTCTGGAAAAACTCAGATTTTTAAGGCCCTTTTTCTTACAACTTAACCGAATTTGAACAAATACCTTTTATCAAACACAATCCAAAAAATAGTCCTCAAAATTCTATTTTTTTGATTTTAGCCCAAACCATATTCAAAGTCCAATTAATAAATTTGTGATTTCAGTAACGGGCTCAAAGCCTAAAACATTGCCATTTTTGTCACTAGTTTTCACGAGGTAGAAAGCCCAAATTCTTTTATTACTCAGTCATCTTAGCAAAATCATTTGGTCTTATCTGAAAATGTTGAACCACTTTTAGACTTAGAGAAAATCCAATCAAGTACCAATTTCATGCAAGTTCCAAGTTCAGCCGAGTTCGAAAACAATTTATGCGACTTCCTAAATATACTAAGTGTCTTCTCCTAAGTTCTAACTCCTATAGGGTTCCAATATGCCATACAATTATTTTACATATACAATACATACACATACATGATATAAATAAATAAAGAAGAAAGAAGGGATCAGAATTTGGACTGATGGTCCTACCCAAGCCCACCAATAACCATTTTCACCCATGGTTGAGCCTTCTTCACCAATATTTGCTTCCATTTCTATTGTTACGCGGACTCGATCAAAAACAATGTTGTTGGGCTTCAGGCCCAACAGGAATCAATGCAAAGGAGTGGCCCAAGCAGCCCACGACATTTCACATGCGAACACACAAAAGGGGAAAAATAAATTGAGGGTTAGAAAGTATCTAAACTATCTTATGAGACTAAGAAGAAATTTAAAGACTAAGTAAAACATTAAAGCAAGTATGGATAACTAGATATGCATACACAGTCCATGTTTATCCTTAACAAGTTTTAGATTAACAACTAGTACAATTTCCTCAAAGCCAAAAAGGAACAGATATGACTAGGCCCAAACAGGTCAAGCACTGAAACTAAGTGATATTAAAATCAGAGCAGGCCCACAAAGTGAATACTTAAAAAAGGGGCAGATTTGGCCCAAACTTAGCATAAACAAACAAGTTTCAGAATTTATTTCAAAAGGATATACAAAATATACTTCCTTGTATATACAAGTCATGTATATTCTGTATACACCCAGTATACAACACATATATCATCATGTCACGACCCAAACCGCCATCACTGGCATCCATCTAAATCCTAGTGGGAGAACCAACATACAAGACACCTATCCATTCAATCCGGTTTTATATTAACCAAGCTAAACAATTATTACTCATTTAACATAAAAAGAACAAAGTAAATCATGCCATAAATGCTGAAATAAGTGCGGAAGTTCTAACTATTACAATCCCCAAAATTCGAAAGTCATCGTACAGAACTCTAAGCTAAAACATGTCTAAGAATCTGAAGTCTAACAAATAAGTAATCCATAATGTCCAGAGTACGAAAAGACATCATAGCAAGAAGATCTTCGGGCGGCCTGGCATGGGAAGAAGCTCACCCTAATATTTGTCAACAATTATCCTCCACGCTAGATGTGAGGATGAGCAATGATCTCTATATCACAATCTACACCCAAAGAATACAGCAAGGTAGTATCAGTACAAACACTATGTGCCGGTAGATATCATAGGCCGACTAAGATTAGTATTATGCATATTTCGTAAAATCAATAGAATAAAACAAGCCAGTCAACAGACATGAATATCAATAAATCACAGCAAGTCAACCAAGGACAATCACAATCAATTCACTAAGAATGTCAGGCAATCACAATTAAACCACAATGGAAGTGAAATTACCACAATAACGTCACTCGCTGTACATACATGCTAGCTGATATCTTAGCTCAGTAGTCATGACCTGCAGGGAACCCTTGGTGTCCATGTACCATTCGTTCCGGATCCACTCCTCGGACCCAAGCACAAACCTCCGCTCTGGAACGAACCTCGATCGCGGGACATATCAAAGTACCTCTCATTTTCGGAACGATCCTCGGACCACGAGCCCATAATCTAGGTCACATGAGTGCCTTTCCATACCTCTTACAGAATAGTGTTTCTTACCTTTCCAATATCAACAATCAACTCATCATTTCATGTCATAATGCCCTTGAGAAGATTATATTAGCTTCTCATCACAACACATCCACTGTAGATTCAATCACACAGGAATAATGGCACGAAGCGTACACAATCACTCAATCACATTCACATAGGAATTTAGCCACACAATACCATGCATGAAAACTAGACATGCTTTCTGCTAAGGAGATCACAAAACATACAATCAACTAACCAAAGTCTAACTTAAGTAAACCGTAACCTACCTCAAAGTAGAGCTGGAACACGCAGGTTACTCTGCTACAGCTTTTCCTTTCCTCAAAGCCTCAATACGTTCACGGTCTAAAATTAGAAGGCTCAAAAAGTCACATTGCTCAATTCACAAACACCAAAGCAAGAATACCCTTCCCTTCCCCTATTTTAAGGGTGGATGATTTTCTAGGCGATAAACAACCTATCAAGGCCCCTAGTATTCATTTACCATCAATTTATACAACATTCTATCAAATATTCCCATTACAAACAGTTTTCTATTGCAAAGACAACATTTTTTTTATAGAACCGTAGGTTTTAAATCACTTAGTTTATGATTCTAAATGTTCAATGTATGACAAATAGCAACTAATCAATCCATTTAAATGATAAATAAGCAATAATAACCCCAACCCATCAAGTTTAGAAGGTTTATTAACATTCTAGGGTTTTTACTTCACTTTCACCATTAAAGACCCATGAAGAAGATTACAATAATAAAGGGGAAGGGAATGATAAAATGAAAAGCAATGAAACTTACCTCTCAAGGTTATCTTGCCCTAGCTTGAAAATTCTCTCTAAGTGCTTGTTAGGAAGTGTGTTGGGATTTTGTGAAAAGAGAAAATAAAACTGAGTATATAAAATTCAAGCTACTGTTTTACGTTGACATTGCTATAGTTATCACGCTTCGGTACCGCGGCGGATCGCTATAGCCAACCACTAAATCGCTGTGACTACTATGGCAGCCCATCTACCTCTATAGCGGTACCGCCATAGCGGTACATTTCCCGCTACAGCAGCCACCAAGGAAAATGGATGGCCGCTGGCAGCGACCCGAGTACCGCTACATTGGTACTACCGTAGCGATACTCCTACAACCACAGCGGCTCGTTTTGGGCAGTGAGCTCGATTTTGTCCAATTTTTCCCCCTATCACCCCACATTTCATCCAAGGCCTCAAAAACACAACACAAAACATGCACGCATATAAAAAGACGCCCTACGAATCCACCCGCGGCCTCGAAATTCCCAACAGAGTCCTAATTTCCCATAACGACCGGAAGAGTCGTTACACATCAACATACAGGGAAAGAAGGGATGGAATTTTCATGGAAATCAACCCAACAAAGTCATTAAACACATAGCTTTACCAAAAGGGAAAACCATAGATTTATGCACTCTTTTGAAATGAAAACTTAAATTTTAAAGGACTGTTTCAACAAACTTGCATAGCCTGGGTATATTAATCCTCTTATTTATTTTAGAGGGCCTCATAATATATGATTTCATCTAGGGGAACCCCAGCAACCAAAATGGAGAAGGACTTGACTGAGTTTGACTAGAAACTCTAAGTCTTGTCCCCTTTTTCTTGGTCCTAGGTAAGTCACACCTATAATCCCACATATTTAAGTGAACACCTCTTATTAATGACTTCCTAATCCTATTCCATTTATTCAAGTATAACAGATTCTGACCATGTATAAGCTAAGTGGAAGCAGTTTAAAACAACAACTTTCAATTAACTCAGAAACTTAAGTAAGAGGGGAACATACTTTTTAAGCAGATCACACATGAAAAGCAAACAAAAACCTCAATACCATAGACACCATTTTGCTTTCAGATAGCCCTAGTTTCAAAGATCTACTGCAAGTTAATCTAAAGTGTTTATTATTATCTAGAGTAACAGATACAATTAAGCATTACACAATAAAGACTTTGTTAAATGAGTTATGGCCTTATAAATTACTCAGGGGAAACATATGTAGCATCTCTAAAATAGTGTTGCAACCTTCAACTAGTGACATAGTTTAGCCAAGTACACAAACCAAACTATAACTAACCACAAATATGATTCATCAGACTTATAAGAGTCACACATATACCATACAAACTTTTAAAAATCAATTAAGTGTATAACCATGATTAACAAGATTATGAACCAAACAAACTCAAGCAGTTTTAAGGAAAAATAGACATGATCAATAGTTTAGATTAATGGGCCTCAGAACATAGGTAAGCATTCTCATGTATGGCCAAAAACTACAAGTCTTAATCTCAAACAAGCAAGTAAACAACTTTTACATATTAACAGAAACCAATGGCAACTATTTAGGCATGATTAGCAAACTATGCATCAACTAATTTAAACAAAGTAAGCACTTTTACAGGATCAAATAGAGGTTCCAGATTTTAAATCTTAATTTGAACAAACGGGGTTAATACAAGTTATGAACGACCAATCTAGTTTAAACGCATAAGCATGACTAATAAAAAACTAATCTAGAATAACAATAATCAAATAACATGATTAACACCTAAATAGTCCTAAACTAAAACTAAAGACAAATTTAAACCAAAAATTAATCTACTAGGAAACTAAACTCACATAATAGAAATTTAAGACATAAATACTAAAAATTAACTAAAAAGAAAGGGGGTTACCTTATTGAAGTGCAGCTCGTCGTCGAGAATGGAGTTGGAAGATGCTTTTGCTCCTCAGACCCAAATTGCTCAAAGCCACACACAAACAAGAACAAAGAGAAAATATTTAAAAACTAAACTTAACTTGAGAAAATTAAAGTTTCAAAGCAAATATGCCAAAACTTAGGTATCTCGAGTTTTTTTTTGTGAATATAAATGATATTCGGTCTCTCAATTGTGTGAATTGGGGGTTCTTTATATAGAACCCTAAAAATCCCAAACCCTAACCAAATTCGATGTGGGACTTTACAAATTCTGGGCATGAGACCCTTAGTTCCCACAATCAACGACTCAGATTGGAAACAAACAAACAACGAAGGGTCGGATTTGACCTAAACCGAGTCAATCCTTTTGATTCTTCATGAACCAACGGGATTCGAGAATTCAAACGAGGGTAAGACAAAATCCATTAAGGATTTGTACTAATTTGGACATTCTGATGTAGGAAAAGCAAAAAAAGAGAGGAACAATACCTTGTTTGGGTCGCACATCGATGGAAACAAGTAAAAAATGGTAGAACAATAAATTCTATTGCTATTTTCAGCCAAGCAATAGTCTAAAAGTCGACACGGGCCATTTTGTTTGCCGTTTCCAGCATAGTGATGCATAGAGAGAGAAAGGGTGTGGGGTTGGTGGAACCTATATGAAACCCTGGGTTGAAAGAAAATGACCCCTTAAGGGGTCTGTTTGGTTGAGGATGTGCGTATATATATTTATATTAAATGGGTCGAGTCTGGACCTGTATTGGGCTAGACTCGGCCAATCTGAAAAGGAAATAAGGGGTAACCCACTTGACACATGTGTATACCTGATATATATATATATATATATATGTGTGTGTGTGTGTGTGTGTGTGTGTGTGTGTGTGTGTGTGTCGCGACGCGCGCGCCATGACTGGCACCCACACTAGCTCCTAGTGGGCGAACCAATACGCCTAACCATCTACTTTAATCAATTCATAATAATTTAAACACAAGATTAATCAAAAGTGGTCATACCATAAAACAATAACGTAAATGCGAAAGTCCTAACTATTACAACCCCAAAATTCGAAAGTCACTGTACAAGGACTCTAATCCAAAACATGTCTAAGGAATTCATACTGTCTGAAATAAATAAACATAAATATCTGGAATGGAAATAGACATTAGATAAGGAAGATCTTCGGGCGGCCTGACATGGATAGAAGCTCACCCTCAATCTGTCAACAAATGGCCTTAACGCTAAATGTGAGGTCGGGTAGCAGTCTATGGAACACAATCTGCACTCAAAAGAATGCAGCAAGGTTGTATCAGTACAAACACTAGGTACGGTAGATATCATAGGTCGACTAAGATTAGTATCATGCATGAATCACAAAATTAATAAAATAGACAGACCAGTTAACAACACATAATCAAATAGCCAACACTAAGTCAAACAATGATATTAACAAATCAAGTCAACGGAACAAGAAATGAAATGAACCTCCCAACAACATCCTCCCTTACTCAGGTACATACATGCTAATTGGTGTCTTTGCCTAATAGCCATGACCTGCAGGGGACCCAAGGTGTCCATGTACCACTCGTTCCGAAACGAACCTCGGACCACGAGCTCATAACTAAGCCACATCCTCATCCCCTGTCAAATGTGCCTTTTTATATCTAGGTCACGTCCTCACCCCCGATCAAATGTGTCATTTTCATATATATATATATATATATATATAGTCACATCACTTTCCATGATCGATTATCAAGTAATATCTCAATTTCATCAAGAAGATCTTATTAACTACTTACCACAATTGTCATCGAAATATAGATCACAACACATCGAATAATGGAAATAAGCCTACATTATTACTCAATCAATAGCATATAGGAATTCCAACCATATATTATGCCCGAAGACTAAACATGCTTTCTCCTATCAATCTCATAATACATACAATAAACTAATCAAAGTCTAACTCAAGTAGACCATAACCTACCTCGACTGCAGCGCTGGAACAATGCAAATTACTCTGCTATAGCCTTTCCCTTCCGTAATGCCCCAGAACACTCAAAGTATAGCAATTAAGATGCTAAATAAATCACAAACACTCTAGTCCAAAATATCAAAACAATGAACACCCTTCCACCTTAACCCTTTCTAATGGGTGAATGATTACTAGGCGTAAATCATCCTAACATTGGCCTTAGTAGCCACAAACTATCAATTTATAAGATTATTCAATCATGTTATCTCTTACAAGTAGTTTCTATAGTCAGGCTACCATTTTTATGAAACCCTAAGCCTCAATTCACTTAGCTCATGTCTCTAATGGTTCAATTCTAGACTAGAAAGTGATAACCCAAGCCTTGAGATGATAATCACACAATAATATTAATGACCCACCAAATATTGAAGGTCTATTAAGTTCTAGGGTTACTATTCTCAATTCACTATTATAGACCCATTAGAATGATGATAATCTTAGAGATGAAAGAGCAATGAAGAGAGGAATGGTTGAGAAATACCAGTCAAGAATATTCATGCCCTAGCCTTAGAATTTCGCCCTAGGTGCTTCTTGAAAACTGTGTTGGAGTTTTATGAATAAAGAATTCAGAACTAAGTGTTTAAAACCGACAATTCTGTCCCCGTCGACCGCTGCGGCGGTCATTCCGTCGCTGCAGCAGTCTCGCTATAGTGGGCAATTGCCCGCTGTAGTGGACCTAACCAAAAACTCTTCTCTGCTGTGGCGAGCATGGTTCGGCTATAGTGCCAGTGCTACAGCGGTCCAGTGCCTGTTATAGCGGATACACCCAAATCCCGTCTAATCGCAGCTGCGAGAGGTTCGCCGCTATAGCGGTCCCGCCGCGTGATGGTACCACTGAGCCAGTAAGCTCGCTAATTGCCACATTTTTTTCACTCTACCACCCAACACTTCATCAGAGGCCTCACAAGCACAAATAAAACATGCACATTAATCTAAAAACACCATGCTGATTCACTCGTGACCTTGGAATTCCCAACGGAGGTCTAATTTCCTACGTCACCCCCAATGGACTCAACACAGCCAAACAGGCTAATTTTTCAGTTCTTAGACTTCTACATTTGAGTTTTTATTAGCTCGTTCTACCTTTGGAAAGGTTTGATTTGGTAGGGTGATCTTAGATTTTCCATAATGACTGGGAGGGTCGTTACATCAGATACCAATTAAGACACCGTTCGTCCCAGAATGGACAAGGATGAGGAATCTAGGAAAAGGTACCTGTCTCGGCGAAAAGCTGAGGATACTTGCTATGCATATCAGACTCTGTTTGCCAATTAGCTTCCTCAACTGGGCAATTCTTTCTGTTACGTCCCGTATCTTTACATAGGGGCATTATAAAGCTAAGTGCGACAAGTTAAAGACAAAGCGGTTTTAGGGTTCCCGGTAAGGGTTTTCACCTCCCGATTTCGTTTCTATGCACAAGTTGCCTATGGATTTCGTTTGGTATAAGAAAATTATTGGAGAATAAGGGTTAATTAACCAATATTGGATGACTAAGTGAGATTAAGAACTTAATTACATCCTTAGTAGGCTTAAGTGGCCGTGCGGGCCCCACAGGTTTGGCCAACTCTTATTGGCTAAGAACTTGGGTGGGACACACGTCAACTTTGTGGACTGCATATATAAGGAGGATTGTTGAGTCATAATTCAATTAGAAGCTCATTTCAACATTTCAAAGTTAGAGAAATTAAGAGATAGAGAGGAGAGTCTCGCCATAGCGGCCGAGAATGAGTCGCTCCAAATTGATCCAAAAAAATTAATTTTCCAAGCAAATTAACTCCTCATCAAGTGTATAAGGACGTGTAGTAGTTGTTGGGAAGATAAAAGGAGGTGTAGCATTCAATAAAGTTGAAGATCCGGCCAAGTTTGAAGGACAAATTGCAAGGTAAGCATGATCGTTGTTCTTGTGTTGTATGAAGATTTGAATGTATAATTCATGCATGTTGTTGTTGGATTGTTGTTGTGGTTGAATTTGAGGTTGAGCCGTGAGCTTGGTGAAGCAAGGGGTGGTTCCATTTTGCATGTATTGTTGGTAAATAAATGTATGTCAACATATGTAATTGAACAAGATTGTAGAAATTGGTTTATGATGTGCATGTTAGAATTGGGTTGTTTTCTTAAAGTTTGAATGAGCCATGTGTTGTAGATTTGAATGGAATTATGTTTGGTTTTCTTGTACATGTATTGGAAATGGATTGAAGGTGTTGTAGTGTGTGATAAATGAGTGAAAATCATGGAGTTGTAGGGATGACATTGAAGCTTGCGTGTAAAGGGGGCTGTTTTAGGGGAGTTTATGGACTGTTTTGTGCCAAGTTTTGATTGTTGTTGTTATGCACATTGTGGTATATTGCATGTATGTTGAATGTGTGAATTAAGGTGTTAATGAAACAAATCATGTTGAGGTGTATAGGCAGCCCAAACCGTGGACCGTTTTGGGTATTAGAAGTGAAGTAATGTTGTTGAATGTTGTTATGAACATATAGTAAAAGTGAAATGGTATTGTTGTATGGGCTGTTTGGCCGTGAGTTGGGTCCGAATAGAATGATATACAAGCTGTCCAAAGTCCCCTAAGTCATGTTAAACAAGTTTGGAATGATATAAGAAAGAATGATTAGTAATGTTAGCTTGTAGCGCTAGTTGGTTTGTATGCGAACGAAACGTCGTCTAAATGTTTGAAAGGGATTGTGAGCGTCAGAGTGCGTGTTAAAATCCTTTGTAAACTAATTGTAGCTCTTGATATCTTGATATAGGATAAGTGTTGTTGGGCAGCAAGTACTTATTATACGACTAAACGCTAAAGGTACGTAAAGCCTACTCCTTCCTTCTTTTTGGCATGTTCTAGACGTAAGTAAGATATAATCCGAGCCTCGGGGTAACTCCACTCTCTAACTCCTAGTATGACATGTGCTTGTTATTCATCCTTAATGTTGAAAATGTTGAATGGTCGAGTTATGATCTCGCTATCTATTACATGATTGACTTGTATGTAACGTATAGGAGTTCTTTCTCTTAAAAGGAATTGCATAGGTATGTTGAGTTTTTATCAAATGTAACATGCTAGGGTGATACATGTACATGAATCTTGAAACGTTCCTTAATATAGTTTACGATAGTAATTGAAAAGAATTTAATGTGATTAGTGTCCTGATGTCCGAGAACTGATTTAGTTTACTATTCATTGAGTCTAAAAGATGTTTTACTTTTATGTGGTTGCTTATTATTTTGCTCGTGCTTACCGCTATATCCTTCACTGAGTCCCGGGCCAGGGTACGTTCTCGTGCGCACAACTATTATACTATTCACCGAGTCCCTCACTAGAGGGCCGGGACACGTTATATATATATATATATGATGATGATGATGATATGATGATATGATGATTTGGAGATGGAGGCCAGGAGGGCATATATTCCTTATTACCGAGTCCCTTACTAAAGGGCGGGACACGAATATGTTTATGTTTATGATGTTATGATTATAAATACCGAGTCCCTTACTAAAGGGCCGGGACACGTTATATATGTTATATACGTAATGATTATGCAGCTTTTGATTATAAAACACTATATTGATATTGATATGAGAACGATACGGATGAAATATGTTCAAAGGCAAGTTTTTTTTTGAAACTCGATTGTTGCATTGAATCCGATCACCTTGTCATAGATACGATTCTCTTTACTTTGTTTCATACTTTATATACTCAGTACATATTTGCGTACCGACCCCCCTTTCTTCGGGGGGGGGGGGTGCGTTTACATGCCCGCACGCGCGTACGCTCGTTTCGGAGATCCGCCCCCTAGGACATCTACTCGGCTATTTCGAGTGCTCCTTTGTTCCGAGCATAGTTTCGTGGTATAGCCCTTTTGATATGTATATATGTTGTTGCTCGTGGTACGGCGGGGCCACCGTCCGGTCATATGATGCCGTTGTCACTCTTAGAGGTCTGTGGTCACATGTGTGGGTCTATGTGTAGTTGATGTTTTGTTGTGTGGACATGACTTGTGTTTGGGGCGTACCCATTTGTAGTGGCAGCCTTGCCGGCTCGCGTAGATATATGTTTATTATGGCAGCTGTGTATGAAGGTAGCCTTCTCGCTTATGTTTTGTTGGGACGTTCCCTATATATATGTGATGCCTTTGCGGCTTTTGTGCGGTATTAATCGTTAAAGGTTGTAACTCTTCGGGAGCTAGGTAGCTTTGATATGCATACGTCTTGTCTCGTACACTTATAACGGTTCGTGCATGCTAGTAGTGTATGACTATAGATAACAAGTGTATACGAGTGTCCAGCTCGGGCACTAGTCATGGCCTACGGGGTTGGGTCGTGACACTTTCACGGCGGCTATTTCCTTCGACCTCAACTTACGAACGTCTCTATCTAAATAGCAATAGGCTCTTCCTCATACGTCAAGTTCTCATCTAGTAAAACCGAATCCCAATAGATTATGTACGAACCATTGCCATGATACTTTTTTAACATCAAAACGTGAAATACCGAATGAACGCCTGATAAGCCTGGAGGTAAAGCTAACTCATAAGCTACCTCCCCCATAAGCTTGAGAATCCCAAATGGCCCAATGAATCTCGGGCTGAGCTTGCCCCTTTTCCCAAACCTCATTACACCCTTCATGGGTGAAACTTTCAACAAGACTTTCTCCCTCCTTAAACTCAAGATCTCGGACCTTTCGGTCCGTATACTCCTTTTGTGTGCTGCCGAAAGCTTAGCTTGAATCACCTTCACCTTCTCTAAGGACGCTCTCAGAAAGTCTGTACTCCAAGGTCTCACCTCAAACGCATCGAACCAGCCAATAGAGGACCTACACCTCCTCCCATACAATGCCTCAAATGGAGCCATGTCGATGCTCGAGTGGTAGCTATTTGTCACGACCCAACCCCGTAGGCCGTGACTAGTGCCCGAGCTGGGCACCCAAACACAATCATTAATCTGAATCGCATACAGATAGCTTGTACGGACGCAAATATCAATACTGTCTCAGATTATATCACACTGTCGCAAACACATCTCAAACACAATCATGTATATATATCAGAAGCCGACAAGGCTGTCAAATGGCGCAACGGCCCAAAACATGTACAAATGTAAGCCGACGAGGCTGCCACGGCGAATAGGATCGCCCAGAACATATAACATACAAACACACCTGTACAGGATAGGCCTAACCCACATATATGTCTACGTACCTCTGGATGCACCAACGAATCATATGACGGGACGGGCCCCGCCGTACCCCCGAACAAACTCATACATATACAACGGACAATTATATACCAAAACGTGGGCTCCGATTATAAAGGAGCACTCCAAACCGCGTAATGGGTGTCCTAGATCGGCGGATCACCGAATCGTACGTCTATACCGCGGGCATGAAAAACGCAGCCCCGAAGAAAGGGGTCGTACGGAATATGTACTGAGCATGTAAAGCATGAAATACAGTAGGTAGAGTCGTACTTTAAATAAGGAGCAGGAGACATGAATACAGTAACCAGAAACCACAAAACTTACCTTCAAAACATAATTCCTACATGTTCATATCATATCCCAATCGTACAATCATTCTCACACGCGCGTATACATATAGCGTGTCCCGGCCCTCTAGCGAGAGACTCGGTAAGTAAGATCATATCATCATCCCATATATACATACATATAGCGTGTCCCGGCCCTCTAGTGAGAGACTCGGTGTATAGCGTGTCCCGGCCCTCTAGTGAGGGACTCGGTGTATCGAATCATGTCATCATCATATCATCATATACATAGCGTGTCCCGGCCCTCTAGTGAGGGACTCGGTGTATAGAATCGTCATATCATCCTGTTATCACATATCATATCAGACTTCGTATCACATCATATTTCGGAATACACGTCATACTTCAGAATACAACATAGTGCGCACGATAACATAACGGCCCGGGACACGGCAACAAATGTAACAACGAACGGACGAGCGAATCATGAGTAACCAATTACGCTTTAAAACATGTTCAAAGACTCGGTAGGTTAATCAAAACGAACTATCATTTATAAGTCAAAACAGTAGTCAAATCAGATTTTCTTCCGAACGTTACTCGGGAACATATCAACCCGAACTTCAGAAACCATAGTTATGTATCAAAATCATATGCGTGAGATCATTATCATAGACTAAAAGGTAAGTAAACTGATCGTACTTGAAATCGGGATCATACTCATATCATATTCTTTCAAAAGTCGTCGAAGTACATAAGGAAAGTCGCGGGACCCACGAACGGGTGTCGACCGAGCGGCCCGCCTATGGAAAACATAATCATCATACATCATGGAATCATTTTTGAGCATATCGCAGCCGATCCGGTTACGTACTCGTGAAAGTTACGGACTTTCGTAGTTTTCGGAATCATTTAGGAACAAAACTCTTTTAAAAACCAACTTTTTATGCAACTTTTGAAACTTCGTCATACAAAAGACATAGGGGCCAATATTTCATCATATCATGCATACGAAGACCAAGAAACGAATAATAATCACAGACATGGTAGGATCGCGAGAGTAGAATTTCCTCGAGGCTCGTATCATAGCCTATTTACGACTAAGGCATGCCAAAAGAAGGAAGGGTTGCGCTTTACATACCTTGATCGCTCTCAACGCTAATCCAAACTCAAGCTAATTTCAACCTACGTCTCGGGCTGCCCAAGGTCTACAAATAAATCATAATATGCCAAACATTAGCTATAGACATTTGGGCATTTAATTCCAAACTAGCCCTTAATTCTACAGAAATTTGGGCAGCATTTCCCCTGTAAATAGACCAACCCCGAGAATTTAACTCGGCCCCGAATCAACAACGGCAACAACAACAACCAACCTAGCAACATCAATAATCAATCCGAAAGGCAACATAACATTAATAACCCTCTTTTACATCATTCAACAACATTCATTATTTCAATTCAACGGCTTACATTCAAGCCAACATTATCGCTCATACATTCCAATATCAACCCAAACCCATACCAACAACATTCAAGAACATTTTAAACAATTCATACAATATTTCCAACAATCCAACAAAGGCTCCAATTTTCCCGAAAAAGTCCCCAAACCCGAGAACACATCCATAACACATCCCTCACTTCCAAATCATGATTTGCACCAACAATCCACATTCTAACAATGTCATTCTCTTAAATATAAAAAATTACATTAAAAGCACAATAGTCTCCAATTCAGCCCACAACACTTACGATATCAATTCGAGTCATTAAACTCTTATCGCCAACATAGAATTCATAACGACGACAACTAAAACATTAAGTAGAATTAATCCATTCATTGCCATACAATATGACCCATTTTTGGCCAACACTACATATATACATATTGATGATTCTCATCCATTTCTTCACTCTACAACATTCAAAACATGCTAACTAAACTTCAATTCATTACTTCAACACAACACAACGCAACACACACACACCTACACGGCTATACACTACACACACAACCTCAACTCCAACATGCCATATCTCATGATTTTCATTCATTTTAACATACTACAACATGCATACAACCTTTATAACACATAAAACAAGATCAAAACTTACCTTTCTTCTTCAACTCCACAAATAGGCTAGGGTTTGCGATCTACAAAACGGATGGTTTGATGACCCAAACAACACTTCCACGTTACTTAGGGACCTCCAATTAGTGGATTTGCATCAAAGAAATATTTTTGGGATGGCTAATTTTTGGTCTTGAAAATTAAGGTTCTTGGCCGAATGGTAGTTGGAGTTGTTCTTCAACTTCTTGATTTTTCTAAGTGTATGGAAATGAGGAAAATGACTTAATGATCATCTTTTAAGCTTCCACTCAAATTGCACAAGTGTCCATGGCCCACACACGTGTGTTGGACCAATTAAAATTGTCCACAAAGTGTGTGGGACCAATTCAAACCACATGGCCAACATGGCCAATTTTCATGAATTTCAAACTTTCAAATATTCCACTTTTGGTTCCAAATTTTCCTAAATATTCCATGCCAACAAATTCATGAACAAATTATATCTCAAAACAAAATCGAAGGTCAAAAGTCTCGACTTCGTATCCCGGAATGGTTTTGTCCCTAACTTATCATAGTTAATCCGGATTGTCCCAATGAACAAAATACAGGATATAACACTATTATTATATGCGAACTCGGCCAATGGTAAGAATTGATCCCAGTGACCACCAAAATATATCACACAAGCTCGAAGTATATCCTCCGGAACACGAATACTCTCGGACTGCCCGTCAGTCTGAGGGTGGAAAGCTATACTAAGGTCTAACCTAGTACCTAATTCCTCATGTAGATTCTTCCAAAATCGAGATGTAAACATTGTGCCCCTATCAGACACAATGGAAATAGGAACCCCATGTAGTCTAACAACCTCACGAATGTAGATCTTGGCTAATTTCTCAGCTTCATAAGTTATCCGAACCGGAATAAAGTGAGTCGACTTAGTCAACCTATCGACAATAACCCATATAGAATCAAACCTCCCCAACGTCTTCGGAAGACCAACTATGAAATCCATAGCTATTCTTTCCAACTTTCACTCAGGAATGGGCATCCTCTGAAGTGCACCCCCAGGTTTCTAATGTTTATACTTCACCTGTTGGCAGTTCAAACATTGAGCAACAAACTCCATTATGTCATGCTTCATCTTGGCCCACCAGTAATGTTGCCTCAGGTCTCGGTATATCTTATTAGCGCCAGGATGAATGGAATACCTCGAACTGTGAGCTTATGCTAGAATAGTCTTAATCAAATCACCAGCACATGGCACGTAGACTAGCCCCTTCCGTAACACCCCCTCTCCGTCTATCACGGACTCTTTGGCCTTTCCACGTAACACCTTGTCACGGATTTTACACAACTTAGCATCCTCAAGCCCTACCTTAATGCTCTAAATGATGATCGAGCCTCAACACAAGCCAACACTCTGCCTGTGTTAGAAATATCCTGCCTCATAAAACTGTTAGCCAGAGTCTGAACCTCTATAGCTAACGGACGCTACGAAGAGATCAAACGAGCCAGACTTCCCATACTAGTTGACTTCCTGCTCAACATGTCGGCCACCACATTTGCCTTACCAGGATAATGTAAAATGGTGATGTCATAATCCTTCAGTAGCTCCATCTATTCCGCTGCCTAGAGTTCAGATCCTGCGGCGAACACGTACGCCGCAAGTGATGGTCGACACTCACAATGGACATCATACAAGTAGTGGCTCTAGCTTTTAAGCGCAAACACCACTGCTGTCAATTCTAAATCATGAGTAGGATAGTTCTTCTTGTGCACTTTTAACTGTCTAGAAGCGTAAGCAATCACCTTCTTTTCTTGCATCAAAAGAGCATACCCAAACTAGAGCGTGAAGCATCACAATAAACAATAAAATTCTTGAACTCCTCGGGCAATGCTGGAACAGGGGTTGTCATCAACAAGGCCTTGAGCTTTTGAAAGCTCTCCGCATACTCGTCGGACCACTGAAACGGTACCTCCTTATGAGTCAAATGGGTCAAATGAGAAATAATAGAGGTAAACCCCTTCACGAACCGTCTATAATAGGTAGCCAGACCTATGAAATTACGAATTTCGATCACTGATGTGGGCCTAGCCTATTCCTTGACTACCTGAATTTTCTGCGGATCCACCATAATACCCTCCTTCGAATTACATACCCCAAAATGACAGAGAAGACAACCAAAATTCGCACTTAGAGAACTTAGCATTATAACTTCTTCTCCCACAACACCCCAAGAGCAATCCTCAAATATTTCTCATGCTCCTCCTTACTTCTAGAATACACCATGATATCATCAATGAACACTATCACGAAGGAATATAAATAGGGTTTAAATACATTGGTCATCAAGTCCATGAACGCAGCTGGGGCATTAGTAAGCCCGAAGGATATAACCAAGAACTCATAGTGTACTATACACAGTCCACGAAGGGTTTTCTTAGGAACATCTTCTGCCCAAATCTTTAACTGGTGATACCCTGACCTTAAGTCAATTTTAGAGAATACAGAAGCTCCCAATAGCTGATCAAACAAATCATCAATAAGGGGGATGAACCCATCCTTCTTTTTAACAAACAACATGGGAGCACCCCAAGGAGAGTCACTCGGGCGAATAAACCCCTTACTCAAAAGATCATGCAACTGCTGTTTCGATTCTCTTAATTCTGCTGGCGCCATCCTATAGGGTTGAATAGAGATAGAACGAGTCCTTGGGTTTGCGTCAATCTGAAAGTCAATGTCACGGTCAAGTGGCATACCTAGCAAGTTCGCGGGGAACGCATCCGCAAACTCGCGTACCACTGGGATAGAATCAATAAGAAGAGTATCTGTGCTGGTATCACGGATATGTGCTAACTAAGCTAAACAACCCTTCTCTACTAGCTTCTTCGCACGAACGAAGGATATAACTTTCTTTGGTAGGGAACTAAAGTTACCTTTCCACTCAAGCCTAGGTACCCCGGGCATAGCTAGAGTAATAGTTTTAGAGTGACAGCCCAGAATTGCATAATGCGGGGACAACCAACTCATGCCCAAGATGACATCAAAGTCTACCATATCCCGGATCATTAAATCCACCCAAGTATAAATGTAATCACGCAAGAACGGTAGAATCTATCTACTATCACCGAATACCCGACCGGAGTAGATACATGGATAGTGTCATGACCCAAACTGGAGGGCCATGACGGGCACTTAACCGTACTAGTCAAGTACCACCTGACATACGTCTGACATGAATATGGACATAGGTGGGCCGATAGGGCCATCATGTGACTCACAATAACTCATAAGGAACATGCATATATCAACTGCTCTGAAAGACTCATCTGTATGAAAATACTGAACATGCTATATAAGATGGTAAGGCTATCATAACCAACTGTGATGACAAATGAAATTTGAAGTATGGATACCATCTGACTATACATAACTGTCTACAAGTCTCTACTAGAAACATAACACAATGTGGCAGGGACAGGGCCCCGCCATAGCCATAAACATATGCGTGTACATATCTCTATATACATAATACCATGATGACTCCTAGCATTCCGAAACAGATGAAGTGCCTCAACTTCATCCGCTGAGCTGATATCCTAATAGATGGATCACCAACCTGTATCTGCAGACCTGCGGGCATGAAACGCAGCCTCCCGAGCAATAGGGGAGTCAGTACGAATAATGTACCGAGTATGTAAGGCATAAGAACAACAAATACAAAAGAATCATGAAAGAAATATGGAACATGAAAGCTAATCTCAATATCTGAATGCATCTGTGGCTAAACATCTTGGAGTATCTGCGTAATTTTGTATAACTAAAAGTGCCTCTGAGGGCGTATGATATGCATAGGTCATAATATAACTGTTAGTGCTGAGGAACGTACAACCCGATCCATATATCATATGTTAGTGTTGAGGAACATACAGCCCGATCCATACATCATATCTCATCGGCCTCTCTGCGGCCATCATCATCATTATCATCACTGTGCACCAGCTGATCAGGTGGTAATGCGTATATAGCGCCTATCCCTTTCCCCATACCCCATATACATATAATATACGCGTATATAATGCCTTCTGGTCATGGGTCAATATGCATATGTATAATGAATGCAATGCATAAGTATAATGAGTAACTAGAACTCTCGGAGTGACATAAGGTCGTACTACCTCCGATAGACATCTTTTGAGCTAACATCATCAATATAAGAAACCTAGGACCCAAGAACAGAAGGAACAATCATAAAAGGGTATAGGATCATCAAAGACTAAAATACTTCTAATGCTTCTAAGAGTAGAGTAATATGGAAGCTCGTTCATTTGTTCGTTCATATTATAAGGATCATGCCAAAATGAAAGAAGGGACAGCCTTAATATACCTTTGCGTCTCCTTACTCACTTAACGCCTATCTTCCTGAGTTCACAGATCTACATTCAACACCATTTACCACATAATTAGGTTAACGGCAAACTCATAATCCAAGATTAAACTAGTTCTTAAGTTAACGGAATTCAGGCAAAAGATTTCCCCTATAATTTCCATTGCAAACTAATTCCAAATCAAGCCCAAACATCAATACTAACATCAACAACAACATAATCAAGAACTACAAGTCAAAGTATAAGTAAATCAATCCCAAAACTTCCTTTAAATCAGACCCCAAGCCGACAACACCGACATGCCAACATGTAATCTTTATGTCACAATTTCCTTAACTTAAAACTATTAAAATCCTTCAAGAACCATTTAATATCAAAGCTTAGATGGAAAACATACCTTATATAGTTCAAAACCTGAACCACAACACTTTTCTTGAAGGTCACAAGACCACCAACACAATAGAAACACAAGATACTATGATGTGCTAACTAGTCTCGGGTTTTACGGGCTAAAATCTTACTTGGATGATGGAGGGAATTAGGAAAAGGGTTGAGAGGGGTATTAGGACATTTAGGATCTGTTGGTGTGTGAAATAATGAAGGATAAAACAAAATGGATCAATATATAACATTCTAGAAAATTCTCCACCGCCTCACTGTTGACGGACCGTTGATGTACAAGCAACATAGATTATTACACCGTCAAGAACTTACCTTTCTACTTCCAGTTATTCGCTTCTCTTAGCCCCATAGTAATATCGGTTATCTAACTAGTCATTGAACTTTCATTCCATATTCCCTTAAGCCAATTCATTAAGTCTTATCTCCTCACTTACACTAACATCTAATTTCTAACTTTTAGCCATAGAGCTTTTCTATCCAGTTCACTTACTAAGATATGATGCACCCATGGAACAAACTTACTACTTAGGAATTCATTCTTACACTTACCTTTATAATGATCACCACTTCACACAACTTCAACAAAATCATACAAGATGCACAATGCAATATAATAGACGGACAACACACAAACATAAGGACATAGCAGTATAAAATGTAATGCAATGCAGATGCGATGAAAGGGCCCAATCACGCTGTACATACATGCTAACTGATGTCATTTCTTAGTAGTCATGACTTACAGGGGACATATAGTGTCCATGTATCACTCGTTCCGGATAATCATCGGACCCGAGCCATAAATCCTACACTCCAAAATGAACCTCGGACGCGGATCCACATCATGTACCTCTCATTTCGAAACGAACCTCAGACCACGAGCTCTCAACTAGGCCATACAATCTAATAACACAACTGTAACATTACTCAGACTATCTGCTCCATGAATTTCCTCATAATCACATGCAATATAGGCACTGATGCCAATGAATGGAAACAATGTCATAAATTATGCCCTTGATGAGCGTAACACAATTATGCCTTCCTTCAATCCCCCCAATGCAATCCTCTTTGTTAACAAGAATGAGAATCATAGAATATTTCAATATACCTGAAAATAAATACGGAAATCAAATATCCCTAGGAATACATATTCTAAACAATGAAATACCCTTTTTAACCATGACAAATAATCACTTTCGTATTCTGTAATGCATAAACATCAACGATAGTAGCACTCGGTACTCAATTAACCACTCGTTGTTATCCTAGTTACTATTAGCACAGAATTTTCATTAAATTACAAATATATCCATCCAAACTCCGTGTCCGAAGACCTAAACATGCAATCTCCCGTCAACTCTAAATGTATATACGATTCACTAATCAAAGTCTAACTCAAGTAAATCGTAACCTACCTTGATGGTGAGCAACTACTTGAATTTTCAGGAATTACTCGCCCTCCTAGCCCTTATCCAAATCCATAAGAGATGATAGTTGTGGGGAAAGATGTGGAGAATGTTCGAAAAGCCTCTTTTCTTGGTGTCAAGGGTTTTTCTTCTTGTGAAAACCTAATAGCAGCCTTGGAGGATCTTTTATTAAAAAGGAGGGTGAAATATAAAACTGATTATAGAAAATGTGTCTACTGGCCCGTCACGTCCTCTGCGGCGAGCGTATCTGTCACGACTCGAGCTACGGGCCATGACGGGTACCCGGGACTAACCACCGAGCACCACTCATTCTATTACTTATCCTGCTTTCGTTCATATTTCTCATCATTCATAATCATAGAAAACGACTTTCATTTAAGACATATTTCCTTTATAAACATCAGCCCTTTAGGCTATCAAAATAATAATGTACATACGTGCATATGCATATGAAAGACTCATGAGACCATACGACCCACACATACGTATCTACGAGCCTCTACTAGAGTACTAGACATGTGGACGGACGATCCCGTCATGCCCAAAATATATGTACACAAAATACTATCTCAAAATGGCACCTCCGAATAAAGGAGGGCTCTCGCCAATCCTGGCGATAGCTACTATGGGTCCGCACCATCTCCTCCCCGTCCACCCGTGGATATGAACACAGCGTCCAAAGAAAATGAACGTCAGTATGAAATATGTACTGAGTATGTAAAGCATCAATAATAACAATACATAATAGGAGCATAAGGGATAGCATAAAATAAAGGGACTGTCCATGTCTCATAATACCTTCTTGACACTCGTCGTACGTACTTACCCCTTTTTATTCCTCTAAAGATACACTTGGTGCATCCACACATTTACATATGCAATACAGCCCCGTACCCGGCCATATCGGCTCGGTATCATCCTTAACATTTTTATACGTCATATAAGCATATCATAACCTTAGCATAACTAATCATAATCTTATCATCATCTTGCATTCATCATAACACATGCATATACATATCATAGTACCGTATCTGCTTATACACAATTAAACATTATCCGTATTATGTAGTGGCTCGACGTATATTCGGCCACGTAAGCGGCTCGACAATGTCCATATCGGTATTCGGCCACGTATTCGGCCACGTAGTGGCTCGACAATGTCACACATATGTCTTCCGTACCCGGCCATGACGAGGCTCGGTATATCTCATCATCATCACATACATTTCATAAGCTTAGCATAACTTTTTGTAAGGCATGTATTCGAATGGGAAAATAATATCGCATTCATGGCACTTCATAAAATACTATATACTTACCATTATTATTCATCTCATGGGCATATCATGGCTTTATCATAAGTTACTCATCATAGTATGCTCATCATAAATCATCATAATGCATGCCTAGGACTCATCGACGATTATACTTTAGCGGGGTGACGTAAGGTCGTGAACCCCCGATTTCATTATGGAGCATTCATGGACGTTCCGCCTCACCTTGAAGGAATTAGCACATAAGGTGAGTGTATACAACAATCAACGTCAATGAACTATGGATAGCTTCATTAGCTTTATAGGAACATAATATCATGAACTATAGCTTCTTTAGACTTAGCTTATCATCATCAATATCGTACTCATTGCATATCTCTTATCTCATATGCCTTATTCATGAACAAGAACTCATAGTTTTCTTGAAGATAGGAAATTCATAAAGAAGGAGGAAATTCATGCCATAAGATTCATGCCTTAGAAAGAAAGGACTAGCCTTACATACCTTTGTCGTTTAACTATTCTATTTCTTGCTCGTTGTCTTTTAATGCACACGTTTTACCTTCAAGAGAATTGTGTATCGGCGTTAGCTACACAATTATATGAACGGGCTTTTTAAAGCTAGAGAAAAGTGGGCAGCATTTCCTTTGTTTATATGACTTCCTCCATGTTCCATATCAACTCCCAAACATCCGTAATATCATTCATAATATCATAAATAGCAATCATCATTTATCTACATTATCCCCATTTCACAATTTCACTTCAATTTTCCCATAATCACGGTCATAATTTACTATTATATTCTTCCATGTATAATGCTCATTCCATGTTCTAAATGTCATTCACAATCTACCTACAATCACAACATATCCATTTTCATGATGCATTCCAAACTACTACTCAACACTAGCACTATTCCCACATTTTTGACTCATTTTCTATGTTCTAGTAAAATCCAAGTATTTCAACTTTTCAATACTTCAAATAATATGAAAAGATCATTAAACTCACCTTAGATGATGTAGGAATAAACCTTGAGTGGTAATACTCTCCTTACACAAAAAACCTTGTTCACTTTTCTTGGGATTTCTTGACTTAGATGAACTTTGATGAATTTCTTACACTTGATTCACTTGATTTCTTGGTATTGATCTTTGATTTCCTTTGATTTCTTGTGTGTGAAGAGTAGAGAGAGTTCTAGAGGGTTCTAGAGAGAAGTGGTGTGGAAATGAAATGAATTAATGAACGTGGGTCTCCTTTTAATAACTTAAAAATCTGATCCCGTCGGGCAATTCGACGCCCATTTTGACGGGCCGTATAAATTCCTACGGACCGTAAAAATGGTCCGTAGAACTGGCCAGTCCAAAAATGAGTCACTGTGACCATTTGACGCTGGGCTGGGTCCATTTGACGGACCGTAGGATTTCCTACGGATTGTCAAAAATTCTACGGGGCGTCAAATGGTCCGTAGGATTTCTCTGCTCAGATAGTCTGTCGTAGAATGGCCATAACTTTTTACTCAGACATCACATTGACGAGCGGTTTGTTGCGTTGGAAACTAGACTCAATGAAATTTAATTTGGCGAAAAAGAAACATACCAAAACTCCTCATATTCTAGGAGATATGCCCCTACCAATGTGGACCAAAATTTTGTCCGAAAACTTTGCCAAGTTTTACCAAAGTTCCCACACTCTCAATTCCTTTATTTGTTTGTTCTTAAATTCTTATGGAACCTTCTCAACACTTATTTAACACTTCATTAACAATCCAAGGGATGTTATAACTCTTCTCCAAAACTTCATTAAGTCATCATTGATTCGATACTCGTAAATCTTGCCCGACACATGACTTATACCTTACTTTCCTTAACAACTTTCGTGTCCTACTTCAAATGACTTTGAAATCTTGTCTAGAATCATCAAATGCTATTCCTTATTTATCGAAATGCCATATGCTTCGTGCTCTTCCTTCACCTATTCACTGTGCATCAACAAAAATTTTTTCCAGGTGTAACAGTATCTTCGCTATAGCGGGACAGCTGCGGCGGTCCCTTGGCCGCTATAGCAGGCCATATCCTACCCTGGGCACACAACTTTTAACTCTTTCTGAAACTAATTTTTTTAACTATTAATCCTTTAAACACCCCATGGGACTTACTATTTAAGATCATAGACCTAGATTGGGCATGGGTTTGCGAAGTATTAAATAACGACTGGGCGGGTCGTTACACCAGATATCAATTAAACCACCGTTCGTCCCCGAATGGCGTGGGCTGAAGTAATGGCCAGGCTCCTGGACCTTACACCATAGCAGGCAGCATTTTGAGTTATCATCACGAAAAGAAAATTTTAACAAAGCTGGAAAAAGAGGCGTGACCCGCTACAGTGGTCAGACGACCACTATAGTGGTACTGCTGTAGCGGTAAATCTAGCGCCGCAGTGATCATCGACTAGCTTTAAAACTAGGGTGAATTCAGTTCACCCCTCCCACTTCCCATTCACTTCTCATAACCGAAAAAAAACACTCCCCTCCCACGAAATTTTCTCCCTCTATTCAACTACCTAGTCCTCTCATCTCCCTCCCCACTCCCTTTTTAACCACTTTACCCCCTCTATTTCTTAAAACACTACTCATATTCTAAGGAAAAGAGAAGAATCTCTTTGCACCCCAAGGTTTATTTTTGTGGCAATGCTTGCAGATCTCTCGCCATTTCAAGGTATGTACTCTTTTCCAGTGTCCTACAGCTTGGTTATGTCCTTCTATTTTGAAATTCCCATGCCTAAATTGCTAGATTAGAGAAAAATTTGGGCTCTTTGAACAAGGGTTTTTGATTTCTTGGGGTAGGAAGTTTTTGGATCATGGAGGGTTATTTCATCGTTCATACTGCTCTAGCATCACTTTATACTAAAGATCTACTTAAAATAGGGTAGTTCATGTTAGGGTGGGGATGTTTGTAATGGTGCCATTTTTTGATGCTCTCGCTCAAAATTTTGGTGCACATTATAGTTGGAATAGGGTGTTATAGGTTGTAAGAGTTATGCATGCTATCATAATACTTGATCCTTGACAAAAATGGGGAAACTATGGTGAAAATTTGGGTTTTCTAAAAGTTGGGTTTGGGAGGGTTTCGTACTGGGGAAGACGGGTCTGCTGCGGCGGACCTCCCATCGCTATAGCGGTCCCGCTACGGCGATGGTGGGTTACTAGGAGCGGACATCGTCTGGTGGGAGGTACCCGCTGTAGCGGGCCCCTGCTCGCTATAGTGAACCCGCTACAGCGATGAGGTAACACCATGGCGGAGCTTTGTCCACTGTAGCGGCCCTTGGGTCGCTGTGGCGGCTTCGCTGCGGCGGTCATCCCACCACGCAGTGAAGTTGCCTGAGGCAGAATTTAAAATTCTGGGTTTTTCAACTACTTCATGCATGCCCTATCATTGTTAAATCTTAACGCTACATTATTCTAACTCGATCTTCCCTTTTCAGGCTAAGTCTCTCACTCTGCTTTAGCGAATCCACCGCAATAACAACAACAATAACAGGAACAACAACCATAACAACAACAATCACTAGCTCCCCTCGCATATGTTAGGTTCGCCTCCCATGCTTGCCGGAGGCGTTACATGGAGCAACAGACTAAGGGCCTGCTCCATGAGCGGGCCTTTCTTATGGACCAGGTGGAGGAGCTGGCCCCGGAGTTCTATCAGCTACTACATCGCATTGGTTGGGGTCCGTTGGTCAAGGAGCCGGGGAATATTAACTGCAATTGGGTTAGGAAATTCTATGCTATGCTCCCTACCATTGACTGGATTGCCCCAGAGCTGGAGATTACTATTAGAAGGGTCAACATAAAGGTTGGTGCTAAGGCTATCAATGTTGTTCATGGGTTGCCCAGCCCTTCACAGGCTGAGCTTAGGGCCAAGGATCACGAGGGGAACGGGCCATGTTTGGTGAGGATGCGAGTAAAAGAATCCAAGAGGATGAAGGCTACATGGGGTGTCACCCGTTCTTCCATTAAGAGCCGTCACTTTACTCTAAAGGCTCGGTGATGGCTGAACCTCATTTCCCGACGGGTTCGTCCTTCGAGCAATACTACTAATGTCACTTACCCTCGAGCCTTTGTGGTTGCTTGTATTTTGGATGGCGTGCCCATGAATGTGGGGATCCAGGTGATCGAGAGTGGCAGAGTTTTATGGTCAAAGCTGGCCCGAGTTTAATGTTTCCCTCCCTGATTACCCACCTATGCCCTAATGGTGAGGTTCTCTTGGAGCCTGGTGAGCACTATGTTGAGTGTGATGTCCCTTTTGACCCATTGAAGGTCAAGGGAGCACAGGGCAGGGGCAAGAGAAGGAGGATTGACTCGGACGACGCGGAGGACAGTGATGGCCAGCCATGCGGCAATGGGAGTGGTCATTCACAAGCCTCGGGTACCTTGGAGCGCATGGAGGCAGATATGGCTGTGGTGAAGGCGGCCATGATAGGGTTTGCACGGCCTTCCATGGAGGCTGGGTCGTCTAGTGGTGCCGCTGGTGCGGGCTATTTCACTCCGGACCAGATGAAGGGTTATATGGATGCCCAGACTAGGATGGGGGACGCTGTGGATGCCTTGCAGAGCGCCTATGGATCTTTTTCCCAGGCCCATGTGGATCTCCGGGAGGACTTAGACCGGGAGAAGAAGAAAAGCCGGGCTAGGGACAAGCTGTTCGTGAGAATGTGGAAAGGCATCAAAAGCCTTTTGAAGGCCCTAGTTCCGAAGGCGAAGCATCCCAAGGTGACCATCAGAGATACCTCCCAGTACCTCTTCCTTAGCACGTTCGGTCTTGATAGGGAGGACTCTAGCGACTCAGAGAAAGGTGGTGACGAGGCGACTAGCGAGGAGCGGCTTAGAGATCCCCCCCCCTTTTATATCAGCTTTGTTTATCTCTTGCCTTTGCAGGGCTTGTTATTCAGACAATTTCTTGCTTTTGGTTTATTTTGGAATGTTTGGATAATTTTCTTTCTGTTGTTTTTGGTCCGGGTGCCCCGATTTAAGGGCACTCGAAAGACAATTACCCCAGTCGGGCGGATGTTTTTATGTAGGGATTTGCTTTGGAAATGGCTTCTTCTTGACTTTGTTGATGAATTGCACAGGTTGGGAAAACAAGGAGAAAAAGGGGGCTACTAGTCCATGGTACCGCTAAGGCAGTCACTTGACCGCTACGGCGATGACAGTCTCGCTATAGCGGGATTGTTCAAAAGTTCGGGTCCGCTATAGCGGACCGATGCTCGCTATAGCGGTCTCCATACTGCTACAGCGGTGGTACAGTGCCAGTGGGCAAAAAATTTGCCCACCAATTCAGGTCGCGTAGGGGTTCTCTCATTTGCTTAGCACGTACCGACACGATTTTCACTTAAGGAGTACGAATGCGCTATTAACTTTCTATTTTTCCTGAAATAAGCACACAATTCGTAACACTTTACACTTTCACAAAATTTTTGTTTGTTCACACAATTAAAACGTACCTACTCATAGAAGGTCTTCCTTGAGTCAATATAGAGAGACACCAATTGGAATCGATAGATACCAATTAGCCCTTCAAGATACCAATTGGAATCACCCAGATACCAATTGGATTCAACTAGGAGATGGCGTATTGGGGTAGCATGATAGAATGAATAAAGGGAAACTTCTAGATGTCCTATAGCCTCTTGCGGACGGGTACACACGTCATCGTACCATTCCATAAGACTCTACTGGACATTTTCTCTTATACTTGTGAGACCGGTAACCTAGACTCTGATACCAACAGTCACGACCCCAACTTACGGGCTGTGTGAGTACCTACCATAATACTAACTAGTAGGCGAACCCTTACCAACTAACCCAATATTCAGCCAGTTTATAATTAACAATTTCTAAATGATCACAATATTTAAAAGTAATTGCCCATACAGACTCTGTTATTGATACAAGAAAACTGAAAACTCCCCGGGATCTAGTCTAGACAGGTACAAGAGCTCCTATTACACAAGGATAAACAAAAATAAATGACCCAACCTCTGCTTGGAATGAGATGAGCGAGACTGTAGGAGGATGCCTGGTAATCCACACGAAGAAACTTCAACTTAAACCTGCAACATACCTACACCCAAAAATGATGTAGCATGAGTAGTATCAGTACACCACATGTAATGATAAGCATCACAGGTCAACTAAGATTAGTTCACACAACATAATATAAAGTCAATAAGATAAGCAGATAAGTTAACGACCCTCAAGGACAATACATAAACATATGGAATTTGTAAAAGCAAGCTATAGACTCATAACGTCATATATCATATGGATGAAAAGCAAGCTATAGACTCATAACATCATATATCATAATGAGTCACAACTCATAACCAAAACATAACATAATATGCAAGCCGACAAGGCTGCCACTATATACGGGAATATCCAAAACGAACCATATCGATATAGCTGACCAAAACCTATATACAACCCACACATGTCTACATACCTCTAAGAGTATAATAGTGAAATATGACGGGACAGGGCCCCGCCGTACCCCTGGATATGCATAAGTCTATATCAAAGGATCTGTACCAAAATGACTTAGGCTCCGGAACAATGGAGCTCTCCAAACAGCCGAGCAAGCGAGTAAGTCCTAGGTCCTAGGCGGAGGATCACCAAACCGAGTGTCCGTACCGCGGGCATGAAACATATATATATTCCGAAGAAAGGGGGTCGCACGAAAAATGTACTGAGTATATAAAGCATGAAATACAATAAAGAAGATCATGACTGAATAAAAGATGACACGAGACAAGTATGATAATCAAAGATACCAATGCACCTGTGCCTTATGAGATGAGAGTCATGCATATCTATATAATATACCGTACCCGACCCATTATGGGACTCGGTGAATGAAGTCATATACATATATACCGTACCCGGCCCTCTAGTGAGGGTCTCGGTGAAATAATCATATATATATATATATATATATATATATATATATATATATATATATATATATATATATAGGGACTCGGTGAACAATGCAATGAAATGCACGAATACATACCCGGCCCGAGACTCGGTGAATGATATATTAACAAAGATGCACGAGTAGAATATCATGAGCAACCATATACAAATTAAATCATCATCCGAGACTCAATAGAATAATTAGAATGAACCAACACTCGGAGAATCAAAGACAACTATCATGTCAAGTACCACTGAGAACTAGAATTCTTTGGAATTATGTATGTTCATCGTTCGCTCGTTTATGTAATTCATGCCAAAAAGAAGGAAGGGATAGCTTTACATACCTGACAATCTACCTAATCACCCAACGTCTACAAGGCAATAATTACCTCGAGTCCGTACTGTCTACAATCAACGAAATAATATCACGATTAGACCATTTACACCACTTACTATCTAATTTGTATACGAACGAAACTTAATGAAAATATCATCACAAAACATTTCTCTATAAACAGACAATATCCCGAAAATCCAATTCAATTGAATCATCAACAACATCAAAAACAATACCAACCATTATTATACATCATAACTCAGCTAATCCCATCCATTTAATCCAACTAAAACAGCCCCCGATCCATAAATCTCAACAAAGCAACAAACGAGTTTATAACGCTATTTTCTCCGTTCTAATCCGTTAAAACCCTAATTAAACTTATTAACAATGAAAAAGGGACCTTAATCTTACCTTAAGTATGCAGCAACCACGTCAACACTCTTCTTTTTGGCTGATTTTTAGCTCAAACTGAAGGCAACGCGACGCACAACGCTTTTCTCTTCATGAGCTTCGGGATTCGGGGCTCGATTTTGATCAAAATGGCTTTCTTAGCCTAGAAGTTCTCTCCCTCTCTCTCTAATGTTTTGGAAGCTCCTAGATGCAAATGACCAGCCCTCAAATGAATTTTCCATATATATTAACGTTAATGGGCCTCATGGGCCGAAATATACTCATGGGCCGAAATGTAAATGCTTGGATCGGGTCTCAACTTGCTGCCCCGCCAGCCCAACTTGCATCGTCCATAACTCCTTATCCCGATATCATTTTGATGAGTGGTTTGTTGCGTTGGAAACTAGACTCGATGAAATTCATTTTAGGCTTTTGAAACACCTTAAAACTCCTCATATACTAGGAGATATGCCTCCAACAATATGGGCTAAAAATCTGGTTTGAGATTTTACTGAAGTTGTTCCGATTCATTTCGTTTAGATTCGTTTAACTTCTAATCCTCTTCCAACCCTCATGTAACCTCTTATAAATATATATACATACTCATATACATCCATAACAATCCATACACGTGTCTCGAAGGGTCCGGAGAATCACAATAACCTTAAACATAACTAGAGAACTCACAAAGCTTCGACGAAACTCCAATCGCAAAAGTATATTCATATCTTTTGTCCATCTTCTATATCATTACTAATAATCTCAAATAATTTAAAAGGGCACTCACATTACCTCGTATACGTACTCATAACACGATTTCAAATCCTTTAGGTTGCCATGTCACCTCGGGATACTTAAGGCAACCATATATATATATATATATATATATATATATATTTTTACTAACTCGATTAACTTTCCTTGAACTTTCTTAACTCATTCATTTTGTCTTAAGTCAAGTAGCACGGACTCTTACGGGGTGTAACATCCTTCCCCCCTTAGGAACATTCGTCCTCGAATGTTGTACCTTGCGAGCTTACGACGCTTTTATTAGTTTCTTGAAATGGTTGTCCTCCTTTAGTTCCTGATTTCCATGCTATTATACTATGGGCTCATTAATCTTTTTTTTTTCATATCCTTCCAATTCTCTATCGATCTCATTCATTAGTTCCATATCCTCATGTTCTTATGTATGTACTCAGTGGTCAATTGATATCTAGTTACTGTCCAGGGACCTGCTGCCATTAAGATGGTCTTAACTTATGATTGCTATGGCTCCCTGCCGGTCTATGAGCACTCTTAATTGTTGTACTCTTTTGCCTTGCTCCTTATTTCTCTACTAGTAGACAAATTCCCTTGTTCAGATATGGCACTCTTCCTTGCTTGCTTCTTGGTGCTATTTTAGATCATCCCTTTTTGTACTCGTCGACCTTATGTACCTACCACATCATCTCCTTTTTAGTTCCTTGGTCGAACTCTTTAATTGCTTACAATATCATCCTATTCATACCTGAACTTTTTCTACAATTTCCTCTCCTCAGTTTTAGCATAATTGCAATATAAATTCATAAACATGGAACTAAGATAAAATCCTACTTAATCATAACTTCCTTTTGATACGAGTATGCTTTCTTCTTAAGTCCTTGATTCTCTTGTACCGGTGATCATTTGAGACTTAAATTAGCCGATGTTCTTCTTAGACTTCCTATCGTTGTCCTTACACCATTTTTGCCGACCATTGCATCACGACGATAGTCTATATGGTTCTATAACATATACTCTCACATTTGATATGACCGGCGACTTGTGACTCCACGACTTGCGAGGTACTTTCTAATCTTAGGTAGCACTGCTGTCTTGCTATTCATAGGCACACTATCTCCCTTTTCTTTGGAGATCATTGAACTCCCTATACTTATTCCTCTCGCTAAAACTTTCATCTCTTCTAGTGCTAAGATTTCCCTTTTCTTGAGCTTCGGAATATTGTAGCTCATCTTAAAACTGAATTTGTTCTCCCCCCCCCCCCCCCCCCCCCCCTTTTTTTTTAAAGGATGTTTTCATATACTGTAACCTCTGAGTGTTAACCGTCTTTGATAGTCATCTGTCCGACCTTAGCGATCCTTCAACTCCTCTATTCTATATAATGCCGGAGTTCTCTTCATCGCATGGTTTAACTTGTTTTCCTTTTTTGCTAGTTGAGTTCTTGTGTCAAATCAAAATGCTTATACATATCGGATACAATCCTAACGCCTTCTTTATTGTCTTTTCACTTCTACCTCTCATGACTAGTAGTCCCTAGGTTAATGAATTAATGGGGACATCGGAATTCATTAAGCCCCTTATGGAGTGTCCGACTATACCATGCTCCTTTAGCCCTAGTCTTTCTCCACGACTATCTTCTTAATATCCTTGAAGCTCTCCTTGCTCTAGGTTCCGAATTCCTATTTATGTCTATACTATACCATTGAAAGTTGATATTCAACACCATCCATTCCCAAGACTCGTCCTTTCATTATCTTAGCTCATTTGTCCCATAATTCTCCTTAACTACTCGTTTGCATCGTAGCTATGCTTCATAGTCCTTCTAGTGTTCTGTCAGCTCTTGTCCTTAACATGAAATCCTCACAAAGTACACCTTTTCCTTTCTTCTTTCGTCGAGTCTTCATCTTTCTTTATGATACTACAACTTGTGCACACACATACAAATTCGGTTTCATGATCGCATCATTGCATCTTTTACATAACTATTGCCTTATAATTTCAATTTGTTTTCCCTTGGGCAAGCCTACTGATTCACTATCCTTCTCCTTGTTGTCGGCGGCCACATAATTCCCTTTAACCATTTCATTGACACCTTCTCCTTCCTTTAGTCCTCATAGTTTCTTTTACTTGTACAATGCCTATTTCCATTAGTCATCTTTTACTCCCGGGTTATAACAAATAACACGGCACCCGTGAAACTTTGGAGTGTTTTGTTACTAGTGCAAATCCCTTTTAATACTGAAAATCTCTTTTTGACCTAAGTTCTCCTTCCATCTAGGTCTATACTGTCCCGTCCCGTCATAATTTCATGCCCTTGCATCCATTGTTAGTCCTTCTACCCGTTTAACTCATTTACTCGTAATTCTTCCTAACTATGTGTTCGTGTTGTAGTCGTACATCAAGTTTTCCTAGTGTCCTACCACTTCTTGCTCTTAGCATGAAATTCTTATAGTTTACACTCTCTCCATGCTTCATTCATCGAGCCTTTATCCGTCTTTTTGACGCTACGGCCGAATTGTCTTCCATACATGTTCCTTACATTTCATTCTACTCCCTCTATGACCGAATCTCTCGGCCTTTACCGGAACTCTTGTCCCATGCCATTAATTTTCTAATCGTTTGTGTCGTCCCATCATCCTCGTTCTTATCTTGACGATTGATCGGTTTCTTACAGCTAAATCGTTAAAGCATCCTGTGTACCCCCGGGGTTAAAGATTTCCAGTTACTTTACTCCTAAATGCTCTCCTTCTTTCCTCATATTATAACATTGACCCTAAAGTTCATAGAATATCCTTTTTGAGTTGCAGATCCGTTTTATTTCCAAATCATCTTTTAGGAGGGCTTCCTCCCTTCCCAAGGTGATTATGTCTGCTTGGTCGTGCCTTTAGTTCCTCGATTGCTTCTCAAGAACTAGGAATCCCCTAACATTGTTACCGAACCTGTTTATTCTTCCTCACTTCCCCTTCCTCTTCGTGGTTACTTCCCTTCGATCCTACTTACCAGTATTGTTCTCCTAATTCTGTACGTACATTTCCTGTCCGTGCTATCATACCCTATTTCTTTCACACACCTACTCCCAAATTTTATCCAAATAGTCCCTTGCTTTGCCCGTCATTTCTCTTGGAAGCTTCACTCACCCTTATTTCTCACTTCTCTCCTCTTTTCTCAAGACATTCTAATCTCTTCTCTTCCTATATATACTCACTTTCTTCCTTTCCCCGATGTTATTGCATTAGGACTTTTCAACTTTAACCTGCAGTAAGAATAACATTAACTTACCTTGTAACATTCGTACCATTTTCGCCACTTGAACTTCGTTACCTTATTCGATTAATGCCTTCCATATGCTGCAACGTCGGTTGCGGGGATACACATACCCGTTGGTACAACCACATATAAGATATCATACGCATACACATATATTTTCTAACGCCTTGCTCACAAGTACATCCGAATACTTTTCAAACCTATCCTAATCCTAAAACTATGATGCGCCTTCCTTCTCTTTGTCGATCTAGTCCGCCTAATTCTTCACGATCTTTTAGAGCTCCCAAGCACTCCGCATACTCCAATTCCCCTTAGGCTACTCTAATTGCCCATCTGCCTCTTATGTCTGACTTCGTAGGATTTCTAATACACTTTCCGGAAGGTCACCCATCCTAGTATTTCTCTCACCCCAAAGACGCTTAACCTTGAAACTCTGATAAAATCCGGCGTGTTAGTGCTTGATATAATTGTACCCACCTTCTTTGCATGACCTTCATCACCTAATCTCGGGCAAGTTGAGGTCCTAACATTCCAAAACATTCTCGTAACGCATCTCCCTCCGAATTAGAAAGGATCTCTTATTCTTCCGACTACACAATTACTACCTTGGCCTTTTTCAATCCTCAATATCCAACTTTCACCTGTATGTATGACTACTTTCCATCCTAGATTTCAAAATTCCCCATGGTGACGAAAACACCTTGGTCGCCGTTACTTATAAATACTTGGTTGTCGGCCCCTTTGATTTCCACTCGCCGCTATTAGGTAATAAT
Organism: Lycium ferocissimum; assembly: GCF_029784015.1. NCBI lineage: Eukaryota > Viridiplantae > Streptophyta > Magnoliopsida > Solanales > Solanaceae > Lycium > Lycium ferocissimum. The sequence goes on along the minus strand of NW_026716883.1, from coordinate 5,166 downwards.
CTACAGCAAATGCACACACATAGGAAATTTCAATAAAGTCTCATATACCTGTAGTCGATCGGTCTCTACTCTGATCTGGTGATCTATAAGGTGAAGTGTGCTCCTCGTCATCGTCTACCCACCATCCGCTCGTCTGGCCTTCATCATCTCTCTCATCTGAGTTCGAGGAATGTAGATAACCGGGCAACTCCTGGTTTACCGACGGCCAGGATAGGGGGCTGGAGTAATCCGTAACACTTACCGGGGTAGCTGGTCTAACGTAGTGCTCTGCCATAGGAGCAACTGGTACGGCCTCGGGGATCTCCTCCTCTGGTGTCCCAGACGAATACTCAGATGGATCTGTGTCATAACTGTCCCCTGGGGGGCCCTCCTCCCTGGATGTCAAAAACTCTGGAGGAATCGTCGCTGGGTCCTCCGAGGGATCAGTCTCAATGGAATAACTGAGGCTCCTCCTGCTCGGTCCTGGAGCCTGGGGTCCTGAATCTACTCTAGGGGCCTTCTTAGCACCCCCACTATCTGAAGCTGATCTCTTCATCTCTCGCCAGTCTGCACCTACCTACAGGAAAAGAGGTCAGAAGCGATATTTCCTAGACTCTGGCTCTATCGCACGATCTAAGACAGAAGGAAAAGTGACATCCTAAATGTCGTAGCTTCCTGTTTATAGATGTGGTGCACAACACACCGATAAACAAGACTCTACTAGACACGGTCTGTAGACACTCCGAGGATGAACTGCTCTGATACCACTTTTGTCACGACCCAACCCGATGAGCCATGACTAGTGCCCGAGCTGGACACTCGTATACGAACCTGTTAGATATAGTCAGACTGAAACTAAGGACAATATGGAAATTTGTAAAAGCAAGCTATAGACTCATAACGTCATATATCATAATGAACCTGTCTCTCTCTTATCCGAGGAGTCACAACTAACCAAAACATAACATAATATGCAAGCCGACAAGGCTGCCTCTATATACGGGAATATCCAAAACGAACCATATCGATATAGCTGACCAAAACCTATATACAACCCACACATGTCTACAGACCTCTAAGAGTATAATAGTGAAATATGACGGGACAGGGCCCCGCCGTACCCCTGGATATGCATAAGTCTATATCAAAGGATCTGTACCAAAATGACTTAGGCTCCGGAACAATGGAGCTCTCCAAACAGCTGAGCAGAAGTCCTAGGCTGGAGGATCACCAAACCGAGTGTCTGTACCTGCGGGCATGAAACGCAGCCCCCGAAGAAAGGGGGGAAATCGATACGAAAAATGTACCGAGTATATAAAGCATGAAATACAATAAAGAAGATCATGACCGAATAAAAGATGACGGAGACAAGTATGATAATCAAAGATACCAATGCACCGTATTATGAGATAAGAGAGTCATGCATATCTATATAATATACCGTACCCGGCCCATTATGGGACTCGGTGAATGAAGTCATATACATATATACCGTACCCGGCCCTCTAGTGAGGGTCTCGGTGAAATATATATATATATATATATATATATATATATATATATATATATATATATATATATATATATATATATCATACCCCGCCCTCTAGTGAGGGACTCGGTGAACAATGCAATGAAACCGTGCACGAATACATACCCGGCCGGGACTCGGTGAATGATATATTAACGCATGCACGAGTAGAATATCATGAGCAACCATATACAAATTAAATCATCATCCGAGACTCAATAGAATAATTAGAATGAACCAACACTTGGAGAATCAAAGACAACTATCATGTCAAGTACCACCGAGAACTAGAATTCTTTGGAATTATGTATGTTCATCGTTCGCTCGTTTATGTAATTCATGCCAAAAAGAAGAAGGGATAGCTTTACATACACGACAATCTACCTAATCACCCAACGTCCTAATCCTCGAGTCAATAATTACTACAATCAGATGATAATATCATTGATTAGACCATTTACACCACTTACTATCTAATTTGTATACGAACGGAAAAATAATGAAATTCAACAACACACAGGCAACGAAAATTCCTCTATATAAAAACTGGACAATCCCGAAAATCCAATTCAATTGAATCATCAACAACATCAACAACAATACCAACCATTAATATACATCATAACTCAGCTAATCCCATCCATTTAATCCAACTAAAACAGCCCCCGATCCATAAATCTCAACAAAGCAACAAACGAGTTTATAACGCTATTTTCTCCGTTCTAATCCGTTAAAACCCTAATTAAACTTATTAACAATGAAAAAGGGACCTTAATCTTACCTTAAGTATGCAGCAACCATGTCAACACTCCTCTTTTTGGCTGATTTTTAGCTCAAACTGAAGGCAACGCGACGCACAACGCTTTTCTCTTCATGAGCTTCGGGATTCGGGGCTCGGATTTTGATCAAAATGGCTTTCTTAGCCTAGAAGTTCTCTCCCTCTCTCTCTCTAATGTTTTGGAAGCTCCTAGATGCAAATGACCAGCCCTCAAATGAATTTTCCATATATATTAACGTTAATGGGCCTCATGGGCCGAAATATACTCATGGGCTGAAATGTAAATGCTTGGATCGGGTCTCAACTTGCTGCCCCGCCAGCCCAACTTGCATCGTCCATAACTCCTTATCCCGATATCATTTTGATGAGAGGTTTGTTGCATTGGAAACTAGACTCGATGAACTTCATTTTAGGCTTTTGAAACACCTTAAAACTCCTCATATACTAGGAGATATGCCTCCAACAATATGGGCTAAAAATCTGGTTTGAGATTTTACTGAAGTTGTTCCAATTCATTTCGTTTAGATTCGTTTAAATTCTAATCCTCTTCCAACCCTCATGTAACCTCTTATACATATATATACATACTCATATACATCCATAACAATCCATACACGTGTCTCAAAGGGTCCGGAGAATCACAATAACCTTAAACATAACTAGAGAACTCACAAAGCTTCGACGAAACTCCAATCGCAAAAGTATATTCATATCTTTTGTCCATCTTCTATATCATTACTAATAATCTCAAATAATTTAAAAGGGCACTCACATTACCTCGTATACGTACTCATAACACGATTTCAAATCCTTTAGGTTGCCATGTCACCTCGGGATACTTAAGGCAACCATATATATATATATATATATATATATATATATATATATATATAACGATATTCTTACTAACTCGATTAACTTTCCTTGAACTTTCTTAACTCGTTCATTTTGTCTTAAGTCAAGTAGCACGGACTCTTACGGGGTGTAACGTATGCGATGCAAGGGCCCAATCACGCTGTACATACATGCTAACGATGTCATTACTCGGTAGTCATGACCGCAGGGGACCCATGGGTGTCCATGTACCACTCATTCCGGATGCCTCCACGGCCCAAGCCATAAATCCTCTGCTCCGGAAAGAACCTCGGACGCGGATCCACTTCATGTACCACTCGTTCCGAAACGAACCTCGGGCCATGAGCTATCAACTAGGCCATACAACCGGATAACACAACTGTCACATTACTCAGACTATCTGCTCCATGAATTTCCTCATAAGCACATGCAATATAGGCACTGATGCCAATGAATGGAAACAATGTCATAAAGTATGCCCTTGATGGGCATATCACAATTATGCCTTCTTTCAATCCCCCCCAATGCAATCCTCTTTGTTAACAAGAATGACAATCATAGAATATTTCAAAATACCTGAAAATAAATACAAAAATCAAATATCCCTAGGAATACATATTCTGAACAACGAAATACCCCTTTTAAACCATGACAAATAATCACTTCATATTCTGTAACGCATAAACATCAACGGTAGGAGCACTCAATACTCAATTAACCACTCGTTGTTATCCTAGTTACTATTAACACATAATTTTCGTTAAATTGTGAATATAGCCATCCAAACTCCGTGTCTGAAGACCTAATCATGCAATCTCCAGTCAACTCTAAATTTAGCTACAATTCACTAATCAAAGTCCAACTCAAGTAAACCGTAACCTACCTCGATGACGAACAGCTACTTGAATTTCCAGGAATTACTTGCCCTCCTAGCCCTTATCCGAATCCATGAGAGATGATAGTTGTGGAGAATGTTGGAAAAGCCTCTTTTCTTGGTGTCAAGGGTTTTTCTTCTTGTGAAAACCTAATAGCAGCCTTAGAGGTCTTTTATTAAAAAAAAGGGTGAAATATAAATCTACTGGCCCGTCACGTCCGCTGCGGCGGGCGTATCTTCTCCATAGCGGGACCGCTTGGCCGCTATAGCGGGCCATCTCCTGCCCCAGGCCCACGACTTTTAACTCTTTCCGAAACTTATTTTTCCCATTATTAATCCTTTAAACACCCCATGGGGCTTACTATTTAAGATCATAGACCTAGATAGGACATGGGTTCGCGAAGTGTTAAATAACGACCAGGCGGGTCGTTACACATAATCAAATAGCCAACATCAAGTCAAACAATGATATTAACAAATTAAGTCAACGGAACAAGAAATGAAATGAACCTCCCAACAACATCCTCCCTTACTCAGTCACTTATTGTCACGCCCCGAACCATGGCCTGGGCGAAACACGGCACTCAGTGCCTTACTGCATGTGACCGAGCGAACCACATGCCTTGCTGAATCATCATAAGGCATAACATGAGCGGAATATAACGTGAATGCATGATGAGCCTTTATCAAACGTAATAAGTCATAATACTTAATAAAAATACTTGTTTAAACATGAGTGCGGAAATAACATGAATGAGCCAAAAATGGCTATACGACTCCGAAAGTCTGACATAACATAACTGACTTGTCTAGTCTATGAAACCTCTATCATGAGTCTGACTAGAAAATATGCTTGTTGGGACAAGGCCCCCAAAGACACCTTAGATGCATAACTAATTATAAAACGAAGAATTGACTAAACCCCGAATGAGATGGGGCTCACTTAACCAATACGATACGAGTGCGTCCCTGCGAGCGCATACGTCGTGCGTAAATTAGTACCGCATCGTGAAATGGTGCCCCGGACAATAGAAAGGGGCGCGCACATGGAATGTATTTTGGTATGTAAAGAATCGAATGAAATAACATGGACATGGGATAACATGATAAGAGCGCGGACATGAACGTGAATACGTATATATATAACAT